>NC_091456.1:88707556-88825056 GCF_027789765.1 Dendropsophus ebraccatus
TTTTTTAAGTATAAAAAGTATGCCGTTTTCAATAACCTTTGTAAAAAAAAGTTTATTTGCATTCATTTTAATGGTCCAAAGAATGTCAAGCAAAATGGTCGGCCCCCGCACATGTTCACTTCATCAAATTTGGCACTCTTCGAAAAAAGTTTGGACATGCCTGATTTAAATCATCAGTTGTGGTGTGCCCTACGTTTATTACATACCCCTGGTTTCTTATGTTGGTTTGGTAGCATGACAGAGACCTGGTGAATTTTGGGGCCTTTTTTTAGCCATTACACCATGTCACAGAGGCCTGGGGGTGCCAAAATATTTGTGTAAGACGGGTTGACATTTCCATTGGTACCATTCGGGGGGACATCTGACACCCTAACAATTTTTTATTACATTTTTTATGAGGTGGTATGAATAAAAAACACAATTTAGCAGCAGTTTTTCCCCATTTTTTGTACGCAGTTTACTATACGTTACATATGGCATGTTATCTTTATTCGTCAGGTCGGTACGATTACAGTGATATCAGTTTTATATAGCTTTTGTTATAGTTTATGGCATTTATACTATAAAAACTGTTTGTGTCTTTCATATTGTAAGGGCAGTTATATTTAAATTTTTTCGCCAATGGAGTTATATGATGACTAGGGATGGTCCGAACCCGCCGAGGTTCGGACCATCGGCATTCGAACGCTCGGCATCGGATTCCCGCTGTCTGCCCACTCTGTGCAGCGGACGGATACAGCGGGAGCACCGCCTGGAAAATTGGGGTACAGCCTACAGCACGGAGCGGGCAGACAGCGGTAATTATTGCGGAGGGTTCGGGTTTGTACGAACCCCGTCTAAACCAGGTTTGGACCATCCCTTGTGAGGACTTTTTATTTGCAGCATAAGCTGACGTTTTTAGCGGTACACCTTTTGGGTACATGTGACGTTTTTATAGCTTTTATCTATATTTTTTAGGGGGTGGGATTAACAAAATTTTTTAATTTTGATTAGTTATTTATAAAAAAAAATTAGCGGCGTTAATCGAGCGGCATAATTAATGTAACGGGTTATTAGATGGGGTCATTATGGACGCGGTAATACCAAATATATCAATATATACCACATAATCAGTGCTGTAATGTATTATAAGAGAAACAGATCGCTGATCTCAGGGAGACCAGCCAAACGACAACACCGCTGGCTGCTAGCGAAAGCGCTCAAAGCAGTGAAGTCCTAGGTGCATTGCCCCCTGGGAAACATGAATATGCAAAAGAAGAGCCCTTGAGTAGAGGCTCTACTAGGCATTGCTCCCACCTAGCCAGAATCCTGCTCCACACTGATGAGGGGCAACACCCTTATAGGGCCACTTAATATGACTTATAGGGCCACTTAATATGGTGGTTTCCTTACAGGAGCCACCCCTCGGGTGGGTGCTTCCCAGAGGGATATCTGGCTGGTCCTGTGTTTCAAGACTCTTTGATGAGGCTCCACGGGCTCTTCTTTTGCATAGTAATGTATTATAGAGAATGAATGAGCTGTCAGAAGCTGACAGCTCATTCATTTCATCAGGTCTCTGCCTCAGTGCAGGGGCCTGATCACTCTCATGTATAGCAGCCCAGACGCAGGAAACAGCATCTGGGTTGCTCTGGTATCCATCCCCCCCCCCCCCCCCGGAGCCGCGCGAACACTCACACTACCCGACTGCTGTTAGGGACAGAGGGGGGTGGCAGAGAGAGAATGACATTCCGGGAACGTCATTTTGCGGGAAGTACCTGCATTCCATGACATTCGAGGAAAGTCATGGAATGCAGGTACTTCTCGATAATGACAAACCAGTCAATGAATACCATTCATTTTTAAACAGCTAAAGTGCATATGTCTTCATCAGTGCCATCATAACCCATATCTTTATGAGGCATTCCAACTCCTTGAAACCAGCTGCCCTACTATATGCTGTCCATATATAAGTGCAAGCTATAGTCCAGTCTTAAAATAGCCTACAACCTGTAACAAAGAAGTTCTTTTGCAGTTCAATAGTACTATAATCGAAGAAAAAGTTCCAACACCTGGTCCGCAGATAAAAGTATAACTTCTTTACTGAAAAGCGTTCACATTACAGGAACAACACATATGCTGTAGTTGAAGCGTTTCTGTGTGTCACACGTCTTGTTCCCTAAGCATAACATATGGAGTCTCCTTTCCTCTATTTAAAGGGCAGTACTCTACATTACATGATCAACAATTAAAAACTATATTAAAAGCGCAAGTATAGAGCAGAAATCACTCAAGTAAATAATTATACAATTTGTTAAAGAGGACCTGTCACCCCCAGTGCTGGGGTGACAGGCTCCCGACCCCCCGCTAGAGCCCCTCATACTCACTTGATCGCGCTGGGTCCCGCTTCTTCGCCCGGTTTCGGGACGGAGATATTCCCGCGGGTAGCCCGGCACGCGCCGCTGAGATGAGTCAGAAACTCATAAAGAAAGAATGGAGCGTCGGACTCACCATTCATTCTCTATGAGCGTTGAATTCAACTCAGCGGCGCGCGCGCCGGGCTTCCCGCGGGGATTTCACCATGACCGGCCGAAGAAGTGGGACCCGGCGCAATCAAGTAAGTATGAAGGGCTCTACCAGGGGCTCGGGAGCCTGTCACCCCGGCAACGGGGGTGACAGGTCCTCTTTTATAGTACCGTTTAAACCACATATAGCTATTGTGCAGAAAGGCTACGGTGGTGACTGTCCAAAAAGTACTAAGCTGTGTCAAATATTGTTAAATGAGGAAAACGCTATCCCTTACTTAACCTCAACACATCACTTTTCGATAGGTTAGAATTAAATTGTGCCTACAATTCAGACCCTGCGGTTTTCTGGTAGTCTGAATATCCAGAACGATTCTTTGTTCAGGAGCTGGCATTTACAGGATCCCCCTCTTTTAGATGGATACATTTTTTTCAAATTTTTTGAAAATCATTGATAAATTAGTAGTAGGCTTACATCCATCCATACCCAGAGATGTAGCCATCTCACGTTTACAATATATTCTAACAAAAAATTTGGCACATACTTAGCTCCAAAAATGGAATTTTTTATTAAAGCCACAGATTTTCTGTTGAACCATACCTATTTTGTTTTTAACCCCTTTCCATCAGTAATCTGTATATACATGTTTCTACTGCACATACCCCGTGCAGTAGGAATGTATATATACGGTCCTGACTTACTGAGGGGCTTACTGATGTGTGCAGGACCGCTGCAGTGAGAGCGGTCCCGCACACATCAGTGTGTCTGGGTCCGGAGGTAATGAGAGGCAGCTGCGTCTCATTAACCCCTTAAACGCTGCGATCTATAGCGATCACGGTGTTTAAGGTACTCAGTGACAGAACAAGCTTCTGTCACTGAGTGATCAGGACCCCCGCAGCATGGCTGTCCGTCCTGTCGGTTCAGTGATCTGTGCATAGAGTCTGCTCTCAGGCAGGCTCTATGCATAGATCGCCGATAACACTGATCTATGCTATGCTATGGCATAGCATAGATCAGTAAATGCAATCTAATGATTGCATGTTTACAATGAAAAAAGTGTAGAAAAAAAAAACAGTAATTAACCCCTTAAGGACGGAGCCACTTTTCGTTTTTGCGTTTTAGTTTTTTCCTCCTTGTGTTTAAAAGGCCATAGCACTTGCATTTTTCCACCTAGAGACCCACATGAGCACTTATTTTTTGCGTCACTAATTGTACTTTGCAATGACAGGCTGAATTTTTGCATAAAGTACACTGGGAAACCAGGAAAAAATTCAATGTGTGGTGAAATTGAACAAAAAAAAAACGCATTTCTTTTATTTGAGGGGTATTTGTTATTACGCCATTCGCCCTGGGGTAAAACTGACTTAGTATGCATGTTCCTCAAGTCATTACGATTAAAACGATATATAACATGTAACTTTTATTGTATCTGATGGCCTGTAAAAATCCAAACCTATGTTCCTAAAAAATGTAAATATATGTTCCTTAAAATCGCTCCATTCCCAGGCTTATAGCCCTTTTATAACTTGGTCTATGGGTCTGTGTGAGGTGTCATTTTTTGCGCCATGATGTGTTCTTTATATCGGTACCTTGATTGCGCATATACAACTTTTTGATTGCTTTTTATAAAAAAATTTCCGGATTTGATGTGACCAAAAATATGCAATTTTGCACTTTGGGATTTTTTTGCGCTTACGCCGTTTACCGTGAGAGATCAGGAATGTGATTAATTAATAGTTCGGGTGATTACGTACGCAGCGATACCAAACATGTTTGTTTGTTTATTTAATTTATTTACTTTTATTAAAAACATGGGAAAAGGGGGGTGATTCTGACTTTTATTAGGGGAGGGGGCTTTTTACTAATAATACAGCAAAGATCAATGAGATCGGCACTCGGATGCTTTCGGCTGCTGCAGCCGAAAGCATCCAAGTGCCGAGCCGGGATCTGTGCCATTTTGGCGGAGACCCCGGCCTGCACCAGTCACGGATATCGCTGGAGGAGCGATCTCCGCCACTAGACACCAGGGAAGTGCTGCGTCCGGTAATCTGATGCAGCTGTCATCTTTGACAGCTGCATCTGATTACTGTATTAGCGGGCACGGCAATCGGACCGTGCCCGCTAATACCCGCAATCCCGGGCTACAAGCGGCACCCGGGACCGCGGCGCGACCACGCTCTGAACACCTCTCCGGGACATATGACATAAGGGTACGTCATATGTCCCTAAGAGGTTAAAAAAAGTTTTAAAAGTATTAAAAAAAAACCTTATAAAGCCCCCCTCCCAATAACAGTTTAAAATAACCCCTTGCCCATTATAAAATTAAAATATGAAGAAAAAAAAACATTACATATTGCAGCATGTAGAATTGTCCAATAAATTAAAATATAACATTACTGTTCCTGCACGGTGAACAGCGTAAACGGGAAAAAAAAAAAAACACCAAGACTGCTGAATTTATTAAATTATATATTAACAAAAAAATTATAAAAAGCGATCAAAATTTTTCTGTTACACCAATATTATATAAAAAAAAACTAGAGATCATGGAAAAATGACAACCCAACCAGCCCTGTAGGTGAGAAATAAAAGCACTATGGCTCTTAGAAGGTGAGGAGGAACATTGCATTAATTTGACCCGAACATCAAAGGGCTTTGTCTTGAAGGGGTTAAAGGGAACCAATCACACTAAAATTGGCCATAAAGCTAAGGAAACGTGCTGGTACATCAGCCAACAGGCTTCCTAAACATCCCCCTGTACCCTCCATCCCATGTACATACAGCCCGCAAAGTTAGTTTAACAGTCTCCCTCGCTCTATGTAAATTACCATGCAAGTAGTCACGGTGGGCGGGGGCTTCTTCAAGCAGTCACTGGGTCCTGGGCGAGCTCCGGGGCTGTAATCACACCCTTCTGGGGGTGTTGGAAAGCGGCGCTTGGTGACGTGCATGCGCAGTATAATAAAGACGTCGGCGTGGCCGGCGTGCAATGCCGCCGCTTTCCAACATGCCCAGAGGGGCGTGATTACAGCCCCTCTGGGCCTCTCTTGCTCTGTGTGAACAGGGCCTACGGTGAGGAACCACTGTACTTAGAGTAAACTATTTAGTCAGATACGGCATATAATCAATAAGCACTTCTTTTGTGGAAGGATGAGACGCTGTACATCACAAAACAAGGGGTTAAAATTGTCTCTAGAAAAGCCCCAACGTTACTTTGGGCTAATTTCTGTCTGCTTCCCTCTATGTGAGGGAGAAATCGAGTGAAAATACTTGGTTAAATGTCTAGGGTTTGTAAAAGTGCAGACATAAGCGTTGTCTCACATGTTCACACAACGATTTCTAAAGAAAAAAATTTTGCTCTAATGGGAATACATATATTAAAGCTACATTAATTGTAACACTTAATTTGTAATTTATGTGGCCACCTATGTTGCATGCAATACATGTCTACTAGCCTTAAAACCTGAATGACAGACAGTGACAGATCAAGCGAGTGATCGCATGTGCCGACAGGCGGGGGTAAGCTCCTTACCTCCGTCCTGTAGGATCGTCGATCTATGTGTAGAGTCTGCTCTCAGGCAGGCTCTATACATAGATCACCGATAACACTGATCTATGCTATGCTCTGGCATAGCATAGATCAGTTTATGCAATCTAATGATTGCATCTTTTACAGTAAATAAAAGTGTAAAAAAAAGTTTTATAAGGGGATTTTTAATACTTTTTATAACCCCCCCCCCCCCACTAAAAGATTAAAAGACCCCCTTGCCCATTATAAAAATAAAAATATAAATAAACATATTATATATCGTAGCGTGCGGAATTGTCCGCTCTATTAAAATAAGACATTATTGTTCCCATGCAGTGAAAAAAAAAACGCACCAGGTTTGCTGATTTTATTAAAATAAATATCACAAAAAAAATTAATAAAAAGCAATCAAAATTTTTCTGTTACACCAATATATTAATAGAGATGAGCGAATCGGGTTCGAGTGCATCCGAACCTGAACTTTCGGCATTTGGTTAGCGGTGGCTGCTGAACTTGGATAAAGCCCTAAGGCTATGTGGAAAACATGGATATAGTCATTAGCTGTATCCAGTGTCGGACTGGAGTCCTTGGGCCCACCAGGGGAAATCCTTCTTGGGGCCCACCCTTCTGCCACTATACTTATCTATGGTAACATTAATAAGGGTCCAGTTACACGGCGTGATAGGGGGCAGTATATAGAGATGTGCGGCCGACAGCAATGATTATTACACCCGCACAAAAGATCTAATCAGCCGACTATGGGGCATTTGTCAGCTGATCTCTGGCACTGTTACATGGGGCTTCCTAGGAACGCTTGTTACCGATAATTGGCCGATGTAATTGGGCTATAAGACAATTTTCTTTGCATGATAACACTGTATACTACTGTATGCTACCAATAACACCAGTATATAAAGAGCAAACATCCCCACACATATTACTGCCATACTGTTACTGACCAGATCCTGTATACCAATATTACCAATAATACCAGTATATAGGAGGGAAATATTATCACCATACATATTACTGCCATATTATTACTGACCAGATCCTGTATACCAATATTACCAATAATAACAGTATACAAGGGGGAAATATTACCGTCACACCACAACCAATACCATCTCTACCATATTGTTACTGACCAGAACCAGTATACTAAGACCAATGAACACTGCACCAGATTACAAGTAACAAATACCACCACATAATGACTAATACCATCACATACTGACTAACACCACCACATACTGACTAACACCACCACATACTGACTAATACCATCACATACTGACTAACACCATCACATACTGACTAACACCACCACATACTGACTCACATCACCACTGCTACTGACTAACACCACTGCTACTGACTAACACCACCACATACTGACTAACACCACCGCTGCTATTGAATAATCCTCTGTACACAGATCACCATCACCTCATCCAGTCATATAGAGGTAGACGCAGCTCTACACAGGTTCTGTACACCATATACATTACAGTGCAGTTATAGCAGGTGACTCACAGGGGACGTCTTCTCTAATCAGAGTTCTTCCCTCTTCTTCTTCTTCTCCATCTGTCCTGGGCCGTTATGAGAACTTCTATGAGCCACGAATCCACACAATCTGCCAGAGAAATATATTAGGTTCCTTACTCTGTCACCATCCTCATCTCTATACACACTGCACATCTGTATTGGCCCCTTTATGCCCTCATTTAGTGGGTAGCCCTGACTATGTGTATATATCTCCCTTACAGTATATGGTCCCCTCTGTGTAGGCACCTTATAGATGGTCCTTTGTTCAGTCCCCCATATAGACAACTTACAGTGTTGTCCATGCCCCATATAGGTAGACCCCTTATGTTGTCCATCCCCATATATATAGCCCCTCCATGTTGTCCTTCTTCAATATAGATACCCCCCTTATGTAGTCCATTCCCCCATATAGCCCCCTCATGTTGTCCATTCCCCCATATAGCCCCCCTCATGTTGTCCATCCCCCCTAAAGCCCCCCTTATGTTGTCTATCCCCCCATAGCCCCCTTATGTTGTCCATCCCCCCCATAGCCCCCTTATGTTGTCCATCCCCCCCTATAGCCCCCCTTATGTTTTCCATCCCCCCATAGCCCCCTTATGTTTTCCATCCCCCCTATAGCCCCCCTTATGTTGTCCATCCCCCCTATAGCCCCCCTTATGTTGTCCATCCCCCCCTATAGCCCCCCTTATGTTGTCCATCCCCCCTATAGCCCCCTTATGTTGCCCATCCCCCCTATAGCCCCCCTTATGTTGTCCATCCCCCCCTATAGCCCCCAGTGCTGGCCATCCCCCCTATAGCCCCCAGTGCTGGCCATCCCCCCTATAGCCCCCAGTGCTGGCCATCCCCCTCCCTCCCCTATAGCCCCCAGTGCTGGCCATCCACCCCCCCCTCCCTCCCCTATAGCCCCCAGTGCTGGCCATCCCCCTTCCTCCCCTATAGCCCCCAGTGCTGGCCATCCACCCCCCCTCCCTCCCCTATAGCCCCCAGTGCTGGCCATCCACCCCCTCCCTCCCCTATAGCCCCCAGTGCTGGCCATCCCCCTCCCTCCCCTATAGCCCCCAGTGCTGGCCATCCACCCCCCCTCCCTCCCCTATAGCCCCCAGTGCTGGCCATCAGCCCCCCTCCCTCCCCTATAGCCCCCAGTGCTGGCCATCCACCCCCCCTCCCTCCCCTATAGCCCCCAGTGCTGGCCATCAGCCCCCCTCCCTCCCCTATAGCCCCCAGTGCTGGTAAAAAAACAACAAAACCCAACTCACCTGTCACCACGCTCCCCCGACGGTCGCGGGCCCCTTCTTCTCTTCCCCGACAGACGAGCAGCTCCTGGTCCTGGCAGCATCACCACCAGAGAGCTTTGTGTGCACCGCAGCGGCTGGGACTTCCGGTATGCGTTTACGAGAACCGGAAGTCCCCGCTGCCGCACGGAGCACGGAGCTCTCTGGTGATGACGCTGCCCGGGACCAGCAGCTGCTCGTCTGTCAGGGGAGGCGGCGGCAGCACCACGCTTGTGACCGCAAGCAAGAAGCTGCTTGCGGTCACAAGAGTGATTGACAGGGCGGGAAGCCAATGGCTTCTCGCCCTGTCAATCGGAATACTGCTACATTTAACTGGAAGCGATCATTTCGATCGCTTCCAGTTAAAAGGGAAGGTGCGGCAATCGGCGGCGGAGTGGGCCCCCTAGGAGCACGGGGGCCCCCGCTGGGCTTACTGGGTGGAGACCACATTCTTGTGGTCTCCAGCCCTGTGTCCCCTGACTGGGGGGCGGGGCCTACTCCTGCTCGGGGCCCACCGGGGAATTCCCCGGTCCCCCAGTCTGACACTGGCTGTATCCATGTTTTCCAGACAACCTTACAGCTTTATTCAAGTTCAGCAGCCCCCGCTAATCAAATGCCGAATGTTTGGGTTCTGATGGACTCGAACCCGAACCTGGTTCGCTCATCTCTAGATATTAATAAAAACTAGAGATCATGGCACAAAATATTACACCCTAACCATTTTTTAAAGGATAATTTTTTTACTGAAGCACTAACTCGCAAGCCCTAGATGGCTTCCACCCTGTGGCTATTTATTAGCTTACTAGCAGTTGTTCCACAAAAAAAACAAAAACAAAGCAAAACTGATGCATCATTGATGCCACACTGATGGTTTCTCCAAGGCAACATTATTCCAGATTTCTGAGGTCCCAGAAGAAAAACTAATGTGTGGATAAAGCCTTAGCCTACATTCACATGCTCCATTTTTGCCAATCTTATATTATGGACACAATGTTTTGTTCTCAATCTGCAAAAATCCATCCCAAATGCATCCTTACTCGCAATTACAGTCCACACTAGGGCATGTCAGTATTTTTTGAGGCACAGATCACAGTAAAATCACAGACATGTGAATAGGGCCATAAAAATGTCATTCAAGGTCTACTTTTATGGGCTTTGTGCAGATATCCCTCATGATGCATACATAGAGTTTCTTTCTGACAGTTTAGTCCCAAACATGTACACCAGTAGCCCACTGGAGGTCAATTTGGAGGGCTCTGGTAGAGCTCTTCCTGTTCCTTCTTACACAGAGGAGCAGATCATGCTGTTGGGTAAGTGCCCTTCAATGACCCTGTCCAACTTCTTTATATAACGACTTGTGTTCTGGTATCTGCTCCATACTCTTGAGTATGTGCGGCTAGACACAACAAACCTTTGCGAAGACACATACTCATGTGCCATCCTAAAGGAACTGGACTCCTTGTACAAATTTAATGGATTGCACCAAGTTAAAAGGAAGCCAGCTGATAAGCCGACTACCAAGCTAACAAAGCGGTTCTCTATTAATGTAAATTTGCTCATCTCTAGTTCCTACGAACACTCAATTATCTGATAATCGGGCTGTGTAAAAGTGCCAGCGATCACCGTACAGCAGGAGAATGCTGGCTCATCAGCCGATTTCTCATTATCAGCCGCACATCCACTAAGTTGGGTCACTTATGTTTCGTTTAGTTGCCGTTCCCTTATCTGTTTCATTAGTATTGGAGGCTTTCCCTTCATATTCAAGCAAGGCAGATTGTAGGAAAGTGTCTGCACTCTTGCATGGCAACAACAGTGTCACAGTTTAGAGGGAAACCAGGAAGTGAATAGATCTATGGGAGCAGGGAAAAGCCGTACAGGGATGCAGAGACCTGTTTTTGGATCCGTGTTTTACACACTTACACACACATTACTATTTTATAACTTTATTTTATAGTTATAATGTATAAGCACACTACTGTCTCTGTGACACAGACATCTGATAGGGCAGCCCTGGGGTCCTTTCTAGATCCCCAGGACTGACTGTGGAGCATTCTCCCTGTGTCGAATCAGGCCACTGGGAAACCTTGTGACCCGATTTGTTATGCCTCAGTCGGACTAAAACACTCAAAGGGTTAAATGGGCAGGATTGGATCGCTCATGCTCTGGTGGATGGCTAAGAACCAGAGCTGTGTGTTCTTAATGCAGGAACAGCCCCCTAGCCACAAACCCACCCTCCACAACGCCAATAGATGTTGCTGCAGACTGAGGACCTGCACAGTTCGTCGATAAAAGACAATTGGTGTTCATGATGTTCCAATTTCTTACCATGTCTTGCAGTCTTGGCGCCTCCCTTACCTTATGTTGCAGAGGTCCTGAACCTGTAATATTAAGGCCCCCTTCACACCTGGAAAATCTGTCCGGATTTCTTATCAGGAAATCCAGACGGATTTCCGGTGCCATAGTGTCACATTAGTGACGGACACCATTTAGGATGTTTCCCAAGTCTTGACTTTGGGGCAATATTCAGAAGGGAAGTTTTATTAATTTACATTTGGGCAATAAGCAAATAACGTTTTATGTCCCCAAACTACCATAGTTTTCAATAGAAGTTATGTATTTTAACTAAAGCAAGTAAAACTGTGTCTCTTTTTCTCCTTTAGAAAATCTGAACCCTGTACTTTGGTCAATATCACTGCTCTCCTTGGGAACCATCTTGTTTCAGTATTACCATACTTGGTTCCTGATGTACAAAGGTCAGGTATGGGCTTTAGCAGAGACAGGTTTCCAGGACAGACTATAGCAGTCACCCCACTCAGCTGTCAGTCAGCTGTCATCAGGGCAACAGATACAATGTATTATTCATCTATAACTCATGGGTGAGTTCAATTTGCCTCATTTCAATTTCAAACACAAGAATACAGTTTCTGTAGTGCTTTGCTTTATTAAATCCAAGTCTTCATTCTAAACCCAGGAATTTCTTATTTTATTACTTCCTGAAATTTGTGGCTATGGCATTGTCCTAAGGTGTAGATAACAAGAGATAGAAACAGAATGCCAATGTCCTCATTTAATTTTGCTTCTGTACATACATAAATCTTCCCAAACATGGAAGAAAAAAGGTTTCCAAGTTATAAACAAAATCCAGGTCAATGTTGTTCATTAATAAGAAACGGATAAAACTCTTTCATATAAGATGTACACAATGTAAGAGAAAAATAATCCCTTAACCATTGGATAGGTCCCAATTTTGTAGTTTATGACTACTTAAAAAAATGTAATTAAATTAAAGAAGGAATCTAAGATACCTGTAATAAATAAATCCTTTGAAGTTTTGTTAGTCACACACATATATTATATATATATATATACATACACACACATACATATACACACACACACACACACATACTTGTTTAAAACATCCATTTTAAGGGTACAAACCCACTTGACGTATTTGCTGCGTGAATCAGTCTTAAAAATAAGCAGGCAAAACGCAGGTTGGCTTTATACAATTGTTCTGCGATAAAATACGCAATTGCGTATTTTTGAAGCGTGAAGCTTGTTGTTAGCAAAGCATCAGTTGTTAACAACCTGTGCGAAAAACGCATGTAGCTAGCTTCACGCTTCAAAAATACGCAATTGCGTATTTTAACGCAGACCAATTGTATAAAGCCAACCTGCGTTTTGCCTGCTTATATTTAAGACTGATTCACGCAGCAAATATGTCAAGTGGGTTTGTACCCTAAAACAGCTTTTAAAATCAGCGTCTAAAGCTAAAGCCCAAACGCTTGTAATTGCAGTGGCAGCTTCTGGACTACATTTGCAGTGATGCTATGTACTATGCATAAACATAACACACAGCTTCTGTGGCCACATCATGAGCGCACAAGACAGGAGCCATCTTCATTCATCTGTGCCCTGTGTGTGCTTGGATAGCATGTGTGCAGGTCTCATGAAGTGACACACTAATCAGATGCTAAACTTATGGCAGCCATCTCTGCACATAACACTCTATTAATACTAATAATAAAAAATTAAGTTCATATCCATCTCAAGGGGACAGACTCGGTCTATTGTCATCTATGTCTATAAGTCTTGCTGTAAAGCATGTCACTAAATGCTGTTAAGAACAGCCCAAGCGATATGGCAGCCCCCATAACAATGAACAAAAAAAGTAACATTTAAAAAAATTACAGTCAGAAAATAGAAACAGATAAGAATAAAAGAACAACTTTTTGTGTCTTATTCTAATGAGTAAAAGAAAATTTAGGGGACACATGCCCTTTAACCCCAAGACGACCCTGGGCGTACCCGTACGTCCAGTGGTCGACTAGGGGAGTTCAGAGCTGCATGTAGCCCAAGACCATGGCTATTAGCAGGCATGGTCTGATCGCCATGCCCGCTAATTAAGTATTCAGATGCAGCTGTCAAAGTTGACAGCTGCATCTGAATATTTGTAGTATCCAAGTTCTCTGCTGAGGAAAGGAGCGAGTAGATCTCCTGAAACGCGTACAAGAACCAAGGATAACAGAGCCTTTTTATCATTTACTGATTATATCCCGAACTCAAGCCGTATCTGCCTGGACATTCAAACCAAGCGGCAGTTAACAAGAGCGCGCGCTCACATGCATGTGGATGCTGCAAACAGCATGAGACAACCCACTGTGCTGAATCAGATCTCAACTGCACGGATTGCATAGAAGCCGCACTGACTGAGACTTGGACCGCCGCTACAATACTATATTGGACCGTGGGAGCTACCGCCGGCAGGGTGAGAGGTGGACATTCCACCATTTGTCATCTATAGCACCTTATCTCACCCAAAGTGTATGATCTGAAAAGTAAGCTGTCTCACTAGGACACTAATATAATTATTCCAACGGCCATCCAGCGATACGAGCCTATGCCAGACTTCTTGATTCGGGACTACTGCTAAATACATCTAGGTGAGCTGCCTGCGCTGGGCCCGGCGCAGGCAACCTCACTAGGCTCCATATACACACAATTTTTATTTTATCTTATAGATTTTATCCATTTTTATCTTTATACTAGTTAGGCATTTATATGTGATTTTTATGTATTTCCTATGCATATAGACTGCTTTCTACTATTAGGTTTACCTTACTAGGTTTTTTACAGCGATGACCTACTATCAATATGATATATAGATTCAAGCAATAAATGTTGACGTACAATTTATACAGGTGCACAAATCATATGTCTTGACAGTGTTTGTAACACACCACCTGCTTCTAGAGAGCCCTCTATATTGGTAAATATTTGTAGTAAGCCATCCCTGGTGTCTAGTGGGTTGGACCGCACCCCCCCCCCTTGCGACATAGTCACGAAGGGGCGATCCTTACATCCGGCACCGGCCTGAGAATGCGCCGTAATGGCGCGGATCCTGGCTCGGCACTCGATTGCCTATCTCATTGATCTATGCAGTATAACTATACTGCATAGATCTCAATGAGAGATCAATGTACTTATACTAGAAAGAAAAACAAAAAACCCTCCCTAATGACAGTTTAAATCACCCCCTTTTCCCATGTTTTAAATAAAAATAAACAATGTTTGGTATTTCCGCGTGTGTAATCATCCGAACTATCACATTCCTCACATATCACATTCCTAATCTCGCATGGTAAACGTCAAAGTGCAAAATTGCGCATTTTTGGTCGCATCAAACCCAGAAAAATTGTAATAAAAAGCGATCAAAAAGTCGCATATGTGCAATCAAGGTACCAATAGTACACATCATGGCACAAAAAATGACACCTCACACAGCCCCATAGACCAAAGGATAAAAGCGCTATAAGCCTGGAAATAAAGTGATTTTAAGGAACATATATTTGTTAACAATGGTTTGATTTTTTTACAAGCCATCACATAAAATAAAAGTTATACATGTTACATATCATTGTAATCGTAACGACTTGAGGAATATATATAACAAGTCAGTTTTACCCCAGGGCAAATAGTGTAAAAACAATTACCCCCCTAAATAAAAAAAAAATTGTTGTTTTTTTTTTCAATTTCACCATACATTGAATTTTATTTAATGCAAAAATTCAGCCTGTCATTGCAAAGAACAATTAGTGGCGCAAAAAATAAGGGCTTGTGTGAGTTTCTAGGTGAAAAAATGCAAGTGCTATGGCCCTTTAAGCACAAGGAGGAAAAAAACGGAAGTGCAAAAATGCAAAATGGCCGGTCCTCTAAGGCTTAAGATTGGGCTATATAAATGCATCATGATGTGAAGTAATGTCACTGCATGACACAATAACAACCAAATAATGGCGCACATGCATTGGCTGCACTTCCGGCCTCTGCAGTCAATCAACAGATTAAAAGACCTGAACATATGTTAACTCTATAGTAAGATTAATTTTTGCCAGACACCTCTAAAATCAAACTGATCAATTCCTGTACTTCCCTCTGTCCCCATATACCTGTATGGCAAAAATAATTTTACACAGTTGAGTCAAATCTTCCAGAATAGCCTGTAAGGCCACATTCCCACGTTCCGTGTTCGCTCTGTAAAATATGGACAGTGAATGCCTGTCGTGGACCGTTTCCCCACACGGCATGATGTAACAATATCATGCCAGGAGCTGGGAAACAGTTTGAATCACTGTAGAGTTTCAAACTGGCATGATATTGATACATCATGCAATGCGGGGAAACAGTCCAGGACAGGCGTTCACCGTCCATGTCGTCTGTGTTTCATGGAGAGAACACGGAACGTTTGATTGCGAACTTAGAGGTGGGATCCCAAGCAGAAGAGCCCTTTTACAACATGAGTATGCCTTAACTTCTTCTAAAATAAGTATAAATGGGTAATCTGAATTTACGTAATGATGCTTATTTATTGTATGATGAGAATATATCAATTCTTCACTATTTTCAAGATCTCAGCTCATTTACGGTAAATACAAAATTTATTTCAATCCCTTGGTTTCTCGGAAACCAGATCTGAATGGATAGAACAGTACTGCAATACAAACATTCTGTTTGCTAGGTTGAGTTCATGATACTTAAGACAACAAACCAGCGACTTATACATGACGCCAGTCAAAGAAAATGTCCACATTTGCTTAAATAAGCCTTAAGGATGAATTTTATTTCTTTGCACTGATGGAAATGTTCCTCTAAGCTATTTAATTCAGTGATGGAAAAAAAAATCTTTTCTAAGCATAAGCCATTTTAAGAACCTCCTTTGTATCAAAAGCTGATTGACATACTGAATACATCAAGCTTGATAGTCTGTGTTATCAAGGGAAAGAACAGGTTTAACAACGTTATCCCTGGTGCAAAAGTGGAATTACAATTTAAATGAAATTTCTAATTTATTGCTACCCAGACAGTTTATGTGAGCATCAACAAAAGGGTTAAACCCAAACTGAAAAAATACAAAACAGCAGCATTTAGTAAAACTTATATTAATAATCTACGTTTTTAGAACACCCCTCTCCCAGTGTCAATTTTCCCAATGGATTCCAGCTTGAGTAAATGTGAAGACAGGTTCACAGTCATTTCAAATGAGTAAAAGCTTATAGCCCCATAACATAGCTTTGAACTTCCAAAAAATGGAAGAACAGTTTTAAAAGGAAATAAAAAGTACAGAAAACACCTTCCTCTACAATATAAAACTTTAGATAAACTTTGGATTAAAAAAAAATCATTCTGGGAAAGATAAATGTGTAAGTACATTTTTGCCTCTGACACAATAGTAGAGAAGAGGTATAAATGTCATTTTTTTTTTAATATATATAAAAATATAGACAAACACTTTAAGGGTACAAACCCACTTGACGTATTTGCTGCGTGAATCAGTCTTAAAAATAAGCAGGCAAAACGCAGGTTGGCTTTATACAATTGTTATGCGTTAAAATACGCAGTTGCGTATTTTTGAAGCGTGAAGCTACATGCGTTTTTCGCACAGGTTGTTAACAACTGATGCTTTGCTAACAACAAGCTTCACGCTTCAAAAATACGCAATTGCGTATTTTATCGCAGAACAATTGTATAAAGCCAACCTGCGTTTTGCCTGCTTATTTTTAAGACTGATTCACGCAGCAAATACGTCAAGTGGGTTTGTACCCTAAAGGCTATAAAACCATCTCCAAACAGCTTGATCTTCCCGTTACTTAACATGCTCCTATTTATTCAGAAGCTTAAAGAGGTGGTGTAGCAGCAGTGCCCCAATGCGGCCGCTACACAGGGAATAGAGCTAACTGCTTCCGCCTTCATTTTAACTGTAGGCGATTCCGCTCGGGATACCCGCCCGTGGGCTCTGCGTCGAATCCCTCCTGCTATGTCTTTCAATGGGAGGTCTTGCGTGCCTCCGCTCAAAGAATTGACAAAAAGAATCTTACTATAAAACAGCTTAATTAAAATAATAATAATCATAAAAAGGTGACTTCAATGGTATCCTTGACAATAAACCCTTGAATATAAGAGGGTTTGTTCAAATCAACATTATCTATATAATTATATACAGCCAAACTGTAGTCCATGCTTCCACCTTAGCGATATTTGGGCTTTTCCACACAAAAAAAAAAAAAAAGACCAAACACAGGAAGTCCCAGTCATTCCTTTGAGCGCTCACGCAAGGAAAGACACCTGTTCATTATGCAGGTTGTATATCAGCACAGGGCAATTAACTTCTAATCTAATCTAATCATATTATTAATGTTGCTAATTATTTTATCAACTATGCTGCTTACCAGGAGACAGTGCTCTTTGTTATGCAACAATTCAGTCGGTATAGCATCACTGTTTGGTTACAGAGGACAGGAGAGCGGACCATCCCCAGGATTCTCTGTGACGGAATGTGGACACGCAGCAGCAGTAAATGCACAGAGAAGTCTTGTCCCACTTCATGGGTGCTCAGGAATGGCTGTCAATCAATACCAAGCCATGCCTGTGAGCGCACAAAGGACTGGCGCTTCCTGTGTTTGGTCTCTTTTTTTTGAACAGAGAAAACAGAGCATAGACTGCAGTTTGGAAGAAAGGAGACACCTAGTGGCCATATGAATAACGTTGATTTAAATATAGAAAACAAAATCAGTATACTGCAAAACTGCTAGCGGTCACAACCCCTGTTATGTTCTTAAAAATAAATGTTTGCGACAGTGCCTCTTTAAGAACTGCTCACACACTGGAGTAGAACTTAAAAACTGTTATCAGCTATTGACAGAGCTTTGGTCTAGTACTTATTAAGGCTGTCACCTGCACCATCTTGAGAGCACCTGAACAGGTCCATCCACACTGGCAGCAAGAGACACCCTACTGGGTTAATATCTCCCACTTTGAATGTAACAGCCAGATGACATGGAGAAGAGGAAGTACAATGCGGTAGGGATCAGGGGCTGTGGAGTAAAGTAATTCATGTGGTGAGCATATAAAATGTTCCTATTTTAGAGCCACAGAACTTCATATACCCATGTCAGAGAAGGCTGAAAGGTAACATCAAGCTTCTCCAGGGACAGATACAATTGGGTGCCATTATTCTCAGCCTGGTTCAACAAACAAGCAAAGGTAAAAGCAGTGGGGAACTTATGTCATGCATTCCAGACCACTGAGTAAAATCACCAGGGTGGGCCGAAATACAGAAGGAGAAACATCGGACGCTGCTCAGAGGCCTCTGCTGATTCTAACAATAAAGCACCTAGCAGGAGAGAAGCTCACTGCTAGCATTCTCCCATGTTAACGCAGTATTTACTACAAATGTATATTCATAGACGGTACATACAAGAACACTGCAACAGGGTGACTCGAAACAAAAGGTTTACTGACCAAGAACACAATATAACAAAGACAGTGTATAAAGGGTGACACAGGTGACACCAGGGACAAATAATACATTTCTTTCCACATGGTTATCACAATGTCACAAAATGAACATGGACTGTACAGTGTGCACAGGTATATATGCCAACCAAAATGGGGCTTTTTTCATATATTCATGGAGAAATTGCCTCCTGCAGGAGTTATTGACAACTGCAATCGGTTCCATGTATCTTGCAGCAGCCTGGGATATTACAGGGAAACTACATAAATATATATATATATAAAGTAATATGCACAAGGGACAGCATTAAAGCAGATGTGGCTACATCATGATTCCAGAATAAGGACCAGCAGGAACCGCATTGAAGATATTAGGCACAAAAAAATATCACTGTGATGTATTTATACCCCCTCCCCCCCTTAACGCACCAAAAATACAAGAGAGAATGGCCAGGTCTCCATAAGCAGATGACAATAATCCTTATAGAACCGCTGGTAACACCATTTGTGTACAAGTAATGTATTACTGATTTCTATCAGGAAAGATGAGTGAATCATGACATTCAGTAACGGACACTGGTGAGGACTACTGTCACTTAATACCAGCCGTTTGTATTGCTGACCTAGTAGTGTAGTGTAGATAGAGAGTAAGAACAATGCAGGATAAAAGGTACAGCCACTAGTTATAAAAACACAAATTTTTGTATTCATGCAATTTTTTGTTATGTCTTTAGCAATTCTCTATATTGTGAGTGAATACAATTTACACTATATGGAAAAGAGATGTTAAAAATGAGACGTGTCCATTGATAACAATTTACAAAAAAGATGTAAATCAAACAAATGCAAGAATAGAAAACAAAGCAGCATCAGGGACCTGTTAACCACTTCATTACAGCCTGGATGACTGCTCAGCCAATAAGGGTACAAACAAATATGGCTTTATAATAGTTGAAATCCACTTCTACCATGCAGACAGATTTATTAAAGTCTGATTTCCAGCAGTTCAAAGGGTACTTTCAAGATGATTAATATGGCCAGGCATTCATTATTCATTGCTATACCTAGCTTAATAGAAATTGAACCAGCAGTGAATTTTATGGATACCAATGGAAGCTCTCCAAATAGAACTGTTTTGCTGGGAGTTTCTATTAACCTAGAATTGCTTTTAACCCTTAAACTCTGAAATCAGTTAGACGCCATGTCTATATTTCCATCACCTTTAATCCAAATCAAAGCATCACCCACACATCAATCATCAGATGCAGCAAGCTGGAAAATGCATCCTAAATGTTATGAAAGAACAAGATTCCCAAACACACAAGTACACCAAAGTATTTTAAGCATGGAATGGGGGGGGGTATACATCATGATATATAAAATACTACGTATACTGTATGATTACAAACCCATTAATCTCAAATAAAATAAAAGGTTTCTACTAAACTCTATAGATGCTTATAAAACCAGAACTAAATTAAAAAAAAAGAAAAAGTTCTGGGGCTAGGGACATATTAGTATTCAGCTATGTCATTATATGTATCATATATATATATATATACAAATACAAATTCAGTGATCACATTTACTAAAGTATTTATACCTTTTGATGCAATATATTAAACAAAAAAGTTAAGGGGTGTCAACTACACCTTACCTTGACAGGAGGGATGTCTAAAATTAAGTCAATTTGGACAGGTTAAAACTAACTGAAAATACTAGTAGTTCTTGGTCATCGCACTTAAAGCCAAGTGCCTGTCTGGACGTCTCAGGGGGTGGATTGGTATTAGTGCTCCCAGACGTAACCAGGATTTTAACTATAGGCTAAAAGAAAAGGAACAAAAAAAAAGCATCTGGTAATCACTGCATTTGCTTTACTTGAAGTTAAATGGAATCCTTGGGGTGGGTGGGGGACTAAAGTGATCCTACTGCAGCTCAAAAGTCTGAAGGTTTTATACTTGCAGTGTTTGTGGTGCTATGGCTCAAACGTGTAGCATCAGACATATCTGCAAATATCGGAGTGTGGGTAAATGACTAAAGACAGAAAGGCTAACAGGATACACTGGATAAATAATGGCAGATTACAATACTACTACTTTCATTACAACAGCCAAAAAATAATAATTCTGCATTTTTCTACTAAGAGCTATTCCAATAAAGACATTTATGACAATTTAACAGGATATGCCATAAATGTCTAATAGAAGAGGGTCCTACTACTGAGGTCTACTTCCAGCTGTCAGAGGTGGTCACAAAGCCAGAAGCAGCAAACCAACACAAGAGATTAATGGGAGTTGTGTAAGTAGTGTAGCTCCACAAGATGCACTTTTCCCGTTATGTAAACTCAAGAGCTGCCTTGGCTGCTTTCAGCTTCCCAACCAGCCCAGGTGGCTGCAAGCAGGTTGGGGGGGGGGGGGGGGGGGGCCTGGGGACCTACATCTTGTGACAAGTGCAGGACACTAATGGATATATGTATATGCCATAAGTGTCCAGATGGAAAGAACCCTTTATTATTATTTATTTTAGGGACCAGTGGGACTAGAAGAGAGTGGAAAAGGACCATGGCTAACAATCTACAAGGGATTGAAAGAGTAGACGCTGCTTTTATGGGTTTTTTTGTGGTGGCAGTAAGGTCATTGTTGGTTTAGGGATTTTCATGTTGCCTTTAAAAATTTCAAAGTTGAGTGAGAGTCTGCGCAGTTGTCTTAAGTGAGAGGTGGGAGCTGAATCAAGAAATGTTTTTGAAGTGGGGCGATGGAAAAAGGTTTAAAGGGGTTATCCAGTGCTACAAAAACATGGCCACTTTTCCCCCTACTGTTGTCTTCATTTCAGCTGTGGTTTGCAATTAAGCTCCATTTAATTCAAAGAAACTGAGTTTCAAAACCCCACCCAAACTGGAGACAACAGTAGGGGAAAGTGTCCATGTTTTTGTAGCGCTGGATAACCCCTTTAAAAGTACAATTTAAAAGAAGTGTACCACCTTACTGGCTAGATGAAGTGTTACATACTGCCTGATCAGCGCCGCCTCGCTGAATCAGCTGCCACGGTCCTTTTTCTAATCCGTTGTCCCGTTAGCGTTATTTTCACCTGATCTGCAATATGCAAATCAGTTCAGTTGTGCACAGGCGGTAAGCCTGGAAAGACCAGTTTAAAGATATCTCCTCCTCCTTCCCCAATGAAGGGCGCCTCCTGGTCTCCTTAGTACACCTACAGAATCCTCCCCAGCCTCGGCTGTCAGTGTGGCGGCAATCTCATGTATGAATGTTATGGGCGGCGGGCAGTCATATTCCAGTGCAGAGAGTGGGGTATGAGCCTGTGCTATAGGACTCATACCCTGTTCCGATGACGCCTATGGTGGCGCTCTGAGATGCGGCCGCACTGACAGGCCTGGCCAGAGAGGATACTGAAGACATGACTGAGGAGACCAGGAGGAGCGCGCCATAGGGGTAGGAGATATATTTAAACTGTTGTTCTCAGTCCTACCTCCTGTGCACAACTGACCTGATCTGCATATCGCAAATCAGGGGAAAATATCGCAAACAGGAGGTATGTAACACTTGATCTAGCCAGTAATGTGGTACTATCGCATTAATTGACAAAGTGGAGTAAAAAGGTTGCCTAGATAAATATATTAATCTATATGTAACATGAAGAAACTATTGTGTATTTTTCTAAGTGACCAAATAATATTTATTATTATGTAACGGTCTCAACTACAATAGAAGCTCAGTCTCACTTTCCGTGTAGATAGACCTCTGCAAAGGTCACACAGCATGCCTCACACAGCACAACTCTTTACTTGCACAAAAAAATACTTTTCACAATCATTGAAAAACAAAAGTTAAAATACGGCAATATTTTCAATATAATAATGTGCGCACACTATAAATAATAACATAACTGAGGAACACACATTATTTACCTCCTGCTTTTACAAACTATGGCAATTCTTTTCATATGTTCACACATTGTCTTATTTTCATTTAGATTTATTGTCGTATCTAGCTTTTATGTTACTGTGAACCTAGCCTAAGAACAATTTGATCATTAGGCAAAACGAAGGTCTTCTTCATACAACCATATATTTTTATCAAAAGGTTATGCAGAATTATGGACCTGTAATTACAGATAGGAAATAACCTATTGATTTACATGGGGCAATGCATATGTCCATTTTTTTCTCAGGTTCTGTATATTTTTAGAAAGGTCTGTCCACACAAGGACATGCACATATAAGGTTCATATTTGGTTCAAGTTTTTAGCAGATCTGCCAATACGTATTCCATGTGAATTTTACAAAGTTGTTTTTCTGCAGATTTTGAAAGAAAAAAAAATGTTTAAAATGTCTAAATATTCAAATATCTTGAGTACTTCCAGTACTTATAAGCTGCTGTATGTCCTGCAGAAAGTGGTGTATTCTTTTCAGTCTGACACAATGCTCTCTGCTGCCACCTCTGTCTGTGACAGAAACTGTTGAGAGCAATAGCAAATCACCATAGAAAACACCTACTGCAATCGACGGTTCTTGTCATGGACAGAGGTGGCAGCAGAGAGACCCATGTGAGACTGGAAAGAATACTATACTTCTTGCAAGACATACAGTAGCTGATAAGTACTGCCCATTCCCAATGCCCAGTCCTAATGCCTAGGTCGTTTTAGGACATCAGCTTATGGGATCATTATGATCACATAAGCTGATGTCTCAATGCCAGCCCCCTCTTCTCTGTCCCCTACTGCTGTAAAAGAGGGGAGGGGGCAGAGCTCACAGGCACGCGCCTCGGTCACTGACTGGCTAAGCGGACTTGAAACATCACGTCTCGAGCCCGCGACAGAGACCAGGAAGCGGCCGGGCAGCGGGGACCGGAGCGCCACGATACGAGACCCGCTGCTGGAACCGGGGAGGTGAGTGGATGTCGCTGCCCTCAGCCACCTTCTCCCCGGCCAAATCGGAAAAAAGCCCCCCCCCCCCCGCCGCTAGAGTACTCCTTTAATGGTGATTCAAGGATCAGATCTAAATCAACGACACAAACAATTTTTCAATTGGTGCCTGCAATTACACGGATCGATTAAAGTTTTAATTTGAACGATTTAATGATTTAATGCCCTACATTCCTGGATGCTTTATTACTATACAGCGTGCTGGTGATTTCATGTCTTCTTGTGGGGGAATTAAAGGGGTAGTGCGGCGGTAAAGAATTATTGACAGAATAACACACATTACAAAGTTATACAACTTTGTAATGTATGTTATGTCTGTGAATGGCCCCCTTCCCTGTGTCCCACCACCCCCACCCGTGTACCCGGAAGTGTGGTGCGCTATACATACCTGTCACGTGCCGACTCGTCTCCGATCTTCAGTCTGTGATGCCGGGCCGAATCCCTCCGAGCGTCCTGAGTGTCGGCCGCCCTCTTCAGAGTCATCAGATGCTCAGCCGCGATTGGCTGAGCACAGTTTTGCTCAGCCAATCGCGGCTGAGCAGCTGATGACGCGGCAGAGGGCGGCCGGCACTCAGGACGCTCGGAGGGATTCAAGCCCGGCCGTCCGAAGACGACATCGCAGACTGAAGATCGGAGACGAGTCGGCACTGGACAGGTATGTATAGCGCACCACACTTCCGGGTACACGGGTGGGGGTGGTGGGACACGGGGAAGGGGGCCATTCACAGACATAACATACATTACAAAGTTGTATAACTTTGTAATGTGCGTTATTCTGTCAATAATTCTTTACCACCGCACTACCCCTTTAAAGTAACAAGTAGTCAAGAGGTCTGAAATCTATTATCTATGCATTTTTGTAGTTAGGAGTAAGGTGGGTCGGGACTTTTTTATGGCGACATGTTTCATTTATAATAATTATTTCTATATGAATAGCTACCTTGACAATAATAAAAAATGTCAAATGTACTAAAGGAAGTTCACCAACCTTCACTGGGAGCACATCTGTGGCCTTTAAGATTCAGTTGAATGCTGGTGTCTCCGTCCTCTCTTGCTCTTCCCAACAACATCCAATTTTCCACATCACTTTGGTCACTATCAGAAGTTAGAAACTCTTCTTCATTGACCTCCACATTTTCTTCATCTGAACTTCCCCTGATTACAACTACTTCCTGGACAATCCCATCTTTATAACTTTTTCCAGAACTTGGAGACTTTGTGCCTTGAAGTTTAGACAGCTTTTTTCCACCAGGTGAGGCTTTAGGAGTTGACTGGTTCTCTGGTCGTTGTACTGATAACAGTACTTTACCTTTAATCTTGGAACTGTATACACTGTCTTCTTCATAACTGTCAGAAAGAATGACCATTGTAGAAGATTCTGAAGCCCTTACATCATCACTGTCAGATATCACTATCACAGACTTCTTACAGGAGTTGGTCTTAGATGTCTCCACCTCTTCTGCAACACCATCCTCTTTCTTCTGATCATCTACATCATCAATGTTGTCCTCACTGAGATTTTGGGAATAGTGCACTTGGCTATAAAGATAGGCTTCCACTTCGCTGTCAATGCTTTCATCACTGGAAGACTCTTCTCGGTACAGTTCATCTTCATAAGCAGCCAGGTCATCCTCATCATTAAACATAGTAAAGGTGGTTCTGTAGTAAATTCAACAATACAAATGTAAGCAAATTATAAGGTGCACCAGCAGTCATACTGGCTTTGTCATAAAGAAAATAAATAAAATATCTATGGACCACCAGGTGACTTATGACTGCCACTGCATAGAAAAGGGGACACTTTATTACTGCCCCTGCCTTCCTAAATAATGCATACACATTGTTCAATTAGCGTCATGGATACAGTTTAGAAAATATTCCAAATCACAATTGGTATAAGTATACTTATAAGAACATAAGAAGAGAAAGCACTGATTGGCTGATGGGGAACCGACGGGAGCCTCACACAAAGCCACGGCGCCAAGCAGGTAATGTATGCTCCAGGCCAGGGGCTGTGGGCAGCAGGGGGTTAAAGGGGCTGGGTTACATATCCGCAGTGGAATGAAAATTCGGCTGCGGATATGTAACCCCATAGACCTTCACACTACCAGGATCTGCAGTGGATTTAGCTGCAAACTCGCAGCGTGGTAGTGTGAACTAACTCTAAAGAGACAATTCTCTGATAACTGCCGCTGTAGACGGATGAATTGCTGAACCTTCAGGGCCAATGGTTGTGACCCCCAGATTGCAGCCACCAGGAGCCTCTGCACACAGTGATTTATTAAATGGTTGCCCACTCAGAAACTACAACTCTCAGCATACCCTGAGAGCTGTATAAATGGAGGGTGTTCTGGGAGTTTTAGTTCAACTGAAAATGTTGTTCACAAGGGATTTGTCACAGATACAGATGAATCCAGGAAAGGACTGGGTCAGCATGTCGTATCTCACTGGTTCTATATTGGTGGGCCCCAAGGATCATTTCCTCTGGTGGGCCCCAGGTACCCCAGTCCGACACTGCTACCATAATATGTATGATGAAACCCCAAAAATATTATTTATGAAGATATAAATTGGTGTATTCATAAAAATAGAATGCAATATGGTAACTTTTGGGGGGCCCCTGTGTCTACGTATTGCACTATATGGTAAAAGCGACATGATACCATTATTCTATAGGTCAGCCCGAACACAACAATATGCAGGTTTACACAGATTTTCTAATATTATATATTTATTTATGAAATCTTTTTTTTTTTTGCAATTAATTATTAATAAAATGGGCCTATTGTAATGGTTTAAGTTTTTCACCTACGCGGCTGTATGGGGTGTCATTTTTTTGCGCCATGATCTCTAGTTTTTATTAATACCATATTTGTGTAGATCCAACGTTTTGATCACTTTATAAATTTTTTTTTTATAATGTAACAAACAAAAAAAAAAAAAACAGTAATCCTGGTGCTTTTTTCCACTCTTTTCGTTTACGCCGTTCGCGATGACGATTGTTATATTTTAATAGATCAGACAATTATGCACGCTACGGTATATAATATGTTTATTTTGATATGTTTTATTTATATAATGGGAAGGGGGGGGGGGATTTTAACTTTAACTGGGGGAGGGGCTTTGGGTTTAAAAAAAAACAAACATTTATACACATTTTAAGTCATCCTGGGGGACTTTTTCATGCAATCATCAGATTGCATACCCTGTACAATGCTATGCCATAGGCATAGCATTGATCAGTGTAATAGGCGCTCTGCTGATTGAGCCTGCCTGTGGCAGACTCAAGCAACAGAGCGCCAATCGGACCGCACGGAGGAAGGTAAGAGACCTTCGAAAGTCCGGTAAAACCATTGTGACCCCCCACAGTCACACTGCAGTGATCCCGATCGGTAAGTGACAGGGGCTGCAGCCGGCCCTCACCTGCTATGAAGCGCGCTTTATAACACAGGACGTACCAGTACGCCCAGAGTTGTCTGGGGACAGGTAACCAAGGCGTACCGATACATCCTATGTCGTCTAGGGGTTAACAGAGAATCTTCAGGGCGGCAAGAGATATACAAAAAAAAAAACAACA
This sequence comes from Dendropsophus ebraccatus, assembly GCF_027789765.1. NCBI lineage: Eukaryota > Metazoa > Chordata > Amphibia > Anura > Hylidae > Dendropsophus > Dendropsophus ebraccatus. The sequence goes on from NC_091456.1 coordinate 88,734,711, forward strand.
ACCTCTTAATGCAAACAAGACAAATCTGTAAATGTTTATGGTTGTATTCATGCATGGGGGTGACTGCTAAATCAAAGTGATGGCTGGTAACCCAATGATAATAAGCCACAGTGATGTCCTGACCCTAGGGATACACTATTGTATATATACACTATGCAGAGTACTGCAAACAAAAAGAGTAGAGCACTTATAGGGCAGAATGCCAACAAACAGTGAACAGAAGTATATGGGGTATCCTATAGGGCAGGGGTCCTCAACTGGCGAACTGCGGTCCGAACCCAGACCGTGGAGGCCAGCTGTCCGGAACCCTGCTATGAGCGCTCATAGTTACCGTGCAGCAGCAGCACTGACAGAGAGAGAGACATCCGCTTCCTCCCTGTCAGTCTCTCTTGTGGCCGTACTCCCCTTCTGGTGTTGGCGCTCGAGTGACGTCACTGCTCCGACACCAGGACAAGGGGAGAGCAGCCTCTTGTGACCGCTGCAGTGCGGCCACAAGAGGGAAGAGAAGAGGAGACGCCGGACCTAGGTGAGTATAAGTGTTTTTTTTTTATGTTACATGCTGTATGGGAAGGGGAGCGCACAGGGGGGCTATATGGGAGGGGGAGAGTACACAGTGGGCTATATACTTGAGGGGGAGAGCACACAGGGGGGCTATATGCTACAAGGGGAGAGAGTACAGGGGGCTATATACTACAAGGGGAGAGCGCACTGGGGGGCTATATACTACAGGAGGAGAGCGCACTGGGGGGCTATATACTACAGGAGGAGAGCGCACAGGGGGGCTATATACTACACGAGAAGAGCACAGAGGGGGGCTATATACTACAGGAGGAGAGCACACAGGGGGGCTATATACTACAGGAGGAGAGAACACAGAGGGGCCATATACTACTGGGGGAGAGTGCACAGCGGGGCTTTATACTACTGGAGAGAGTGCACTGGGGGCTATATACTACTGGGGGAGAGCGCACAGTGGGGCTATATAATACTGGGGGAGAGCACACAGGGGGGCTATATACTACAGGAGGAGAGCCCACAGGGGTCTATATACTACTGGGGGAGCAACAGGGGGGCTATACACTACTGGGACAGTCACCCCCTTTGTACCTAATTTCAAAGTGCTGGTGAAAGAGAAAAAAAATGCCAGTTTTCCCGCTAATAAGCAAGTGTATGGAAATAGTTCAACAACGTTTGTGAAAAGTTAACAAAATGCATTTCCTACTGATGTTCAGCTCGGACCTTCACCTGACAAAAGACCCCGGTAAGTGGACCTTCTCTAAAAGTTGTTGAGTACCCCTGCTATAGGGAATGCAGGCACTTTACCTGAGACTAAATGAAGGATCTTACTGGAAGATCAGGTCAGAGATATGGTGGGGAAAGGTTGTGGACTGCCTTGCATGTCACTTTCGCTAATAGGTCTGCAATAAAAGTTCTGAATATTTTTACCAGGATACCATGGTACTAATCATATTGCATACAGTTTCCAATCTACTCTACTCAACTTTTCATACACATTAAAATCTAGTTTTTTTGTGTTGAGAGACAGTGAACTATGAATTGGCGGCAAAACCCTTTATGAAAAGCCCAGCATCAGGACTTCCACTTAGGAAATCGGCACTGCCAGATTCTCTTGTATTGAAATCCTTCTTTGTTGTGATGCAGCAACACATTTCCAGGGTATACCGACCCCTTCATCGGGCTTGACATGACACATTAAATTACATACCTTTATAAGGAAAATAGATAAATGACCAGGAATGGATTTGCCATCACTGGGGACCTTAGTGACGTCACCATCGGTTCAGTTATTATAATAAAAAACAGCATACTAATGTAAAATTAATTGACTCACATAATAAAACAGATTCTTTTTAATAGTCTTTGATAAAAATTAAAATAAGCATAAATTATTAAAATTATTAATCTAAAACTAATGTGATCCCTATGGAGAAAAGCTTGTGAACGCTCCTTGATGGTTGCCTGTTGGAACTATATCACAATCCTAAATGACAGGCAGAACACACAGTGCTGCTGTGGAGCAATGACAAGGCACAGAGCTTAGGTAAGTATATCTCAGAGGGATTTTATGTTCTGTTTCTCTCTTTTTAACCTTCCTGCTTGGAGGCTGGAGTGGGAGGAAAGTACAATCAGGAAAGCAATAAGAAAGCATGAAATAAGTGAAGAGTGTAAAACAGTGGGCCACCTACCAAACACTGACACCTCCTAACAAACAATGAAATGAAAGGGACATCATGACAACCACACAGCAGCCAGCACTGCCTAGAATCACTGGGCTAACACAGTGCAACACGTGGCTGCTGAGACATGCTGGGAGCTGGGCTTTCACAAGACTCATTACAGCTGCAGCTCACTGTCCAGTATGAAGCCCACGGCCCCATACAGCCACCCAGCTACTTTATAACTCTTACCTGACAGATGATGTCCTAAGAGCAGGCTGCACATGGGGGCTGACAGGAAGTTACGGAAGAAAACCAAAATACATCCTGCTGCACGTGGGAACCGGTGTCACATCTAAAAACTCCCCCTAAAAACAACGTGGAACCACAGTTCCGCATTGAAGTGTACAGTGTGGTCATGTGACCGACAGAAAGGAGGAGGGGCTAGTGTCTCTGAATGAGAGGACATGTATAGGGATATGTTCTGTATGAGGAGACAGCCATGGTATGGATACACTGAGAGGACATGTATAGGGAGCTGTTCTGTATGAGGAGACAGCCATGGTATGGATACACTGAGAGGACATGTATAGGGAGCTGTTCTGTATGAGGAGACAGCCATGGTATGGATATTCTATGAGGACATGTATGGGCAGCTGTTCTGCATTAAGAGACAGCCATGGTATGGATATTTTGAATGTGAGGACATGTATAGGCAGCTGTTCTGTATGAAGAGACAGCCATGGTATGGATACACTGAGAGGACATGTATGGGGAGCTGTTCTGTATGAGGAGACAGCCATGGTATGGATACACTGAGAGGACATGTATGGGCAGCTGTTCTGTATGAGGAGACAGCCATGGTATGGATACACTGAGAGGACATGTATAGGGAGCTGTTCTGTATGAAGAGACAGCCATTGTATGGATACACTGAGAGGACATGTATGGGGAGCTGTTCTGTATGAAGAGACAGCCATTGTATGGATACACTGAGAGGACATGTATAGGGAGCTGTTCTGTATGAGGAGACAGCCATGGTATGGATATTCTGAGAGGACATGTATGGGCAGCTGTTCTGTATGAGGAGACAGCCATGGTATGGATACACTGAGAGGACATGTATGGGCAGCTGTTCTGTATTAAGAGACACTTGTGGTGGTATGAAAATTATAAAAGAGCGGACATGCTTTGAGAGGCGGTCATGGTTTGGATATTCTGAATGAGAGAACAAGTATGAGGAGCTTTTCATTATGAGAAAACCCTTGTATTGTGAGCTGTATGGGGGGGGGGGGGTCATTATGTATGCAAGGGCTGATACTTGCTCTATACTGACCTAAAGTGCTTCTACACTTGTACATAAGAACAGGCAATGTATACAGCAAATTGCTTAAATATGGTGCACAATACAGTTCCCTTTTCAGTTTGTGTTACTGTATGTACCATGCATGAGGCCTAAGGTTTTTTCACATGTAGCAGTTTTGTTGCAGAAATATTAGAAACAGTCCTATTCATCTTAAAGAAGAAGTCCGGCGAAATTTTTTATTAAAGTATTGTATTGTTCCCAAAAGTTATACAAGTCACCAATATACACTTATTACAGGAAATGCTCATAAAGTGCCTTTTTCCCTGCACTTACTACTGCATCAAGGCTTCACTTTCTGGATAACATGGTGATGTCACGACCTGACTCCCAGAGGTGTGCAGGCTGTGACTGCTGGAGAGGATGATGGCAGGGGGACACTGAGGGACTAAGGGAACTGGAGGGACACTGAGCATCCCTTTGCCCTCATACTCTCCAGCAGTCACAGCCCGCACAGCTCTGGGAGTCGGATTGTGACATCACCATGTTATCTAGGAAGTGAAGCCTTGATGCAGTAGTAAGTGCAGGGAAAAAAGTACTTTATAAGCATTTCCCACAATAAGTGTATATTGGTGATTTGTATAACTTTGGGGGCCAATACAATACTGTAATAAAAAATTTCCCCGGACCTTTTCCTTTAAAGAGGACCTGTCACCCCCAGCTTCAGGCGCTGATATCTCAGTCTCCCGACCGGCTCAAGAAGTGGCACCCGGCGGGATCAGGTGAGTATAGGGTGCTCCAGCGGGGGGCCGGGAGCCTGTCCCCCCGGCACAGGGGGTGACAGGTTCCCTTTAATGAAGCTTGCAGAAATGCATGCACATGCTGCTGCCATAACCCTTTTTAATAATATGGAACTGATTTTCATTTGCCATGTGCATTACAGATGAGCTAACCAAACTTCCCCATCCCAGATTCTTTATGAACTTTGCAAAAAGTTTTGGTTCGGTACCGAACCAAAATTCTTGCAAAGTTCTTTAAAATCATATCCAAGATGATGGAGCACATTTTATTTTACAGTACAGTAAAAGCCCTGGCCCAAGGAATTATCCATAATCCCTTGCAGCTGACCAATCGTCAGCAAGCCTAATTTCTCCTACACCATATATATTGGAGCGCACTGGCAGCTGGCCAGTCATCTCCCGTACGGTGAACTTAAAGTGTCACTGTCATTATAACAGAATCTAAATCAACAGAAGATGTGATATACAAAAAGTTTGCAATATACATTCATTATTTTTTGTTGTTATCATGCTGTAATACAAGGCTGAACTTACCAGAAATCCAGGTCCAGACTCCTGAAGGCAGATTTTATGACTTGTGCTGGTTGAAAAAAAGAGACTAAACACAGGAATTCCGGCCAGTACAGAGAGTCACGGCTCAATGTGTCCATCAATCACATGACTGCCTTCTCTCCTAGAGCGCTCAGATGACTTGGCATACACAGGACTTCATGTTTTCTGACTGTTTTCTGCAGGGCTGTGGAGTCGGAGTTGGAACTAGTTTTGGCTGTAGTCGGGGCTAGCTTTGGCTGGAGTCGGAATCGGAAAAAATGTACCGACTCCAGCTTTAAAAAAATCTTTTAAGATATGTAGAATTGAATTTTGATATGAATTTTACAAGTTTTGCTCATGAATATACATTATGAGCAACATTCTAATAGGACACTGGCGCTATTACATAAGGGTGGTCATGGAAAAGTTGTCGGTCACTATTTGGCCGTTTGTTTCTGAGCTGGAAGAGTCCATTGTGTGGGGGGGGAGATCTGTGCTGTTCTCTTCCTGGATGCTGGATGACTGTATATGAGCAGCAGTGTAATATGAAGATATCCTGTGTAAGATAGAGAAGGAGGAGAAGACATAAGTAGTGTAGCAGTAACCTCTGTCCTCAGTGTGGTGTTTTCTCTCAGGGAGAAGATTGTGTGTTTTTCTTCAGTGTTCAATGGCTGCAGCTGTGTGTATGTGTGTGCTATGACTACAGCAGGCTGTGTGTGTGTATGCTATGGCTGCAGCAGGTTGTATGTCTGCTATGGCTGCAGCAGGCTGTGTGTGTGTGCTATGGCTGCAGCAAGCTGTGTGTGTGCTATGGCTGCAGCAGTCTGTGTGTGTATGTGTGTGTGTGTGTGTGTGTGTGTGTGTGTGCGCGCTATGGCTGTAGCAGGCTGTGTGTGTGTGTGCTATGGCTGAAGCTGGCTGTGTGTGTGTGTTATGGCTGCAGCAGGCTGTGTGAGTGTGCTATAGCTGCAGCAGGCTGTGTGAGCGTGTGTGTATGCTATGGCTTCAGCAGGCTGTGTGGGTGTGTGTGAGTGTGCTATTGCGTGCCCCACAGTGACCTTTTATATCACTGTGTGACCTCTATATCACTATGTGTGACCCCCTGTATATCACTATGGCTGACCTCTATATCACAGAGATCTGGCATTGTTAGCAGTGTTTCTTTAAGTATGGTGAATATTTAGTCAGAAACATAGAAGACTGTCAGCAGGAAAAGATCACCTGCTCCATCTAGTCTAGTTCTGAGTTGTTCAGGACATGGAGGCTGGAGACTGGCTGCATCCACTGCACACACAGGAGAATCTGCTTTATATTTTTCCTTATTCCCTTACCGACTCCACAGCCCTGGTTTTCTGTGAGAGTAAGAAAACAGGAAGTGCTGTGTTTTCCATGATAACTAAAAAATAATAATTGTAATTTGCAAACTTGCTTTACATCACATCTACACTGTTGATTTAGATTTGAAAGTTATAACAACAGTGACAATTTAACCCCTTCAGGTCAGCAATCTGTATATATACGTTCCTACTGCACATAGCCCATGCAGTAGGAATGTATATATACGTTCCTGATTGTGAAGGGGTTTGATGTGTGTGGGACCGCTGCAGTGAGAGCGGCCCCGCACACATCGGTGTCCCGGGAGCTGAGGATAATGAGAGAGAACCAGCAGCTGCCTCTCATTAACCCCTTAAACCCCACGATCTATAGCGATCGTGGCGTTTAAGGTACTCAGGGACAGGACAAGCTCCTGTCATTGAGTGATCGGGACCCCGGCAGCCATGCTGGGGGGGGGGGGGTCCCGATCGCTTGTACCAATGGGCAGGGGTAAGTCACTTACCTCCGTCCTGTCGGATCGGCCATCCATGCATAGAGTTTGCTCTCATAGCATAGATCAGTATATGCAATCTATTGATTGCATCTTTTAATGTGAAAAAAAGTTTCTGAAACTATTAAAAAAAACCTTATAACCCCCCTCCCAATAAAAGATTAATATACCTCCTCGCCCATTATAAAAATATAAATAAATAAACATATTACATATCGTGCGGAATTGTCCGGTCTATTAAAATATACCATTATTGTTCCTGCATGGTGAATGACCTAAACTCAAAAAACAAAAAAAAACACCAGGATTTTTTTAAATCATATATCAGAAAAAAAATTGTAAAAAGCAATCAAAATTTTTCTGTTACACCAATATGATATTAATAAAAACTAGAGAACATGGTGCAAAAAAATGACACCCCAACCAGCCCTGTAGGTGGAAAAATAAAAGCGCTATGGCTCTTAGACGGTGGGGAAGAACATTGCATAAATTTGACCCAGACATCTGTGCATCAATGGGCTCGGTCTTGAAGGGGTTAAAGGGTAACTATTGGCAAGTTAACACTAGGGACACTGAGAAGGAAGGTATGTGTCTTACCTTCCTCCTCAGCGATGGTCCTGCGCTGTTAGTCAGGAAAAACTCTGCTCCATAGTTAAGACACATGTCTTCCTCCTCAGCATCCCTGGCACTATAAAGGGCTATCAGCAAATTAGATTTGTCTAACCTTCTGATAGTTCCCCTTTAACACATATATTTACACTAGCTATAGAGATATAGGCAGGTTTATAGAAGGTAGATTAGGTATTAACCTCTTAAGGACATAGGACGTACCGGTACGTCCTATGTCCTCACTTGCACTTCAAAGCGGGGCCGCGCGGCGGCCCCGCTTTGAAGTGCAGTGATTCCGGGTGCCGCGAGTAGCCCGGGACCGCTGCTATTAGCGGGCACGGTCTGATCGCCGTGCCCGCTAATTAGCTAATCGGAGGCAGCTGTCAAAGTTGACAGCTGCCTCCGATTACCGGAGGCAACGTTTCCCTGGTGTCTAGTGGGGGAGATCGCTCCTCCGGGACCTTGTCCCGGAGGAGCGATCTCCGTTACTGATGCCGGCCGGGGACGCGTCCAAGATGGCGCCGTCCTCGGCTCGGCACCCGTTCGTTTTCGGCTGCAGCAGCCGAAAGCAAACGAGTGCCGATCTCATGGATCTCTGCAGCATATCTATGCTGCAGAGATCTCAATGAGAGATCCAAGTGTATATACTAGAAGTCCCCCAGGGGGGCTTCTAGTATATGTGTAAAAAAAAAAAAAAAAGTGTTGTTTATAGTAAAAAGCCCACTCCCCTAATAAAAGTCTGAATCACCCCCCTTTTCCCAGGTTTTAAATAAAAGTAAACAAATAAATAAATAAATAAACATGTTTGCTATCGCCGCATGCGTAATCGCCCGAACTATTAATTAATCACATTCCTGATCTCGTACGATAAACGGCGTCAGCGCAAAAAAATCCCAAAGTGCAAAATTGCGCATTTTTGGTCGCATCAAATCCAGAAAAAATTTAATAAAAAGCGATCAAAAAGACGTATATGGGCAATCAAGGTACCGATAGAAAGATCACATCATGGCGCAAAAAATGACACCTCGCACAGCCCCATAGACCAAAGGATAAAAGCGCTATAACCCTGGGAATGGAGCGATTTTAAGGAACGTATATTGGTTAACAACGGTTTGAATTTTTTACAGGCCATCAGATACAATATAAGTTATACATGTTATATATCGTTTTAATCGTAACGACTTGAGGAACATGCATAACAAGTCAGTTTTACCCCAGGGTGAATGGCGTAAAAACACATTTCCCCCAAATAAAAGAAATGCGTTTTTTTTTTTCAATTTCACCACACTTTGAATTTTTTTCTGGTTTCGCAGTGTACTTTATGCAAAAATTCAGCCTGTAATTGCAAAGTACAATTAGTGACGCAAAAAATAAGGGCTCATGTGGGTTTCTAGGTGGAAAAATGCAAGTGCTATGACCTTTTAAACACAAGGAGGAAAAACCGAAAACGTAAAAACGAAAATGGGCCATGTCCTTAAAGGGTTAAGGACAGATAGAGGTTAGTACAAGGGTAATAGTGCAAGCTGTGTAGCAGTGAACTTGTTCCTGTCCTATCACTTTGTGCGCCAGTACACGCTGTCCACCACTCTCCTGTGGGAAATCAACCCTGTGAAGCCCTTGCTAGGTTACATCAGGTGGTCTGTCCTAAAACCATGTCTGGCAGCAGAATACGTGTCATTGTACACTAGTGATTCACCAACGTCCAATGCTCTCCAGGGTGAAGTTAAAGGGGTATCTCATTCAGTATCATTATTCAGTTTGAAACAGTATGCAGCAAGCTGGACAACTTTACCTCTAATAACAGCCTTTGCAGCATTCCAGTGCTTTGAAAGGTCACTCACATAAAGAGGCTGAACATGAGCAGCAGGGTGTCCACTGTGTCTCAGTCCTGCTCTGTACCCCTTCCCATTGGAGACAAAGATCACTTATCCTCCGTCTCTGCAGTGGGCCAGGTAGGCTATGTACAGGCACACCCAATCCTGATATGGAGCACAGTGTGATCCTGAAATGGAGCACAGTATGCTCCAGTGCAGTGGGACAGGTTATCAACTATAACCCTGCCCACTAGTAACACAGAGCACACATGGTAAATGTTTATTTACCATTTTGATGTCTCCTTTCTGTACTACAATGCACAGTGAACAAAGTTCACCATTTACTGTGCATGGCAAAGACTGAAATAGAAGGGTGGAGAGACCCCTTCTTTTCCCCCTGCCCCTTATGTTACTCTTACTACTTCTACCCCCATAAACTGGAGCTCCTCCTGAAGACTTTTTTGGATTTTTTTTCCGGAAATACGGAGCAGTAGAGCTTCCAGGACGCGGCCGTAAGTAGCTTTACGTACCTGAGTGGGGCAGGCTACTGGGCACATTAGAAGCAGCAGGAGAGGTTTTGGCCTGCATCGGCTCCTGTCTGCATTCTTGGCAGTGGCTGTTGATTACCCCCCTTCCCACGCTCAGTGCCCTGCACCTGCCACAAACACCCTTTAAGCGACGCTGTACCCACAATCTGTCCCCCCCAAACCACTTGTACCTTCGGATAGCTGCTTTTAATCCAAGATCTGTCCTGTGGTCCATTCAGCAGGTGATGCAGTTATTGTCCTAAAAAACTTTTAAAGTTGAAGCCCCATGCCCATTGGAGCATATTGTGCTGAGCCATGTGCAGAGGAAGGAGTCCGTCTTGCCATCAAGAAATGAAAGGAAACATACTCATGTGGATGGGTGACGTGCAGCATGCCAGCATCTATAGTTTCCCAGCAGGTTCCAGGGAACAGCGAGTTAGGAGATTACATTTTAAGGCAGGCAAAGTGACAGGGCATAGGAAGACTTTGGTGCTTGAGCCGATATATCTAACAGGTCTCTAGTCTGTAGTAAGGGGCGAGGGATGGGAGAGGCATTTATAGCTTGTGCTCAAGCCAGATCTTGTAACTTTAGTCAACAACAAAATGAGACAATTGGGGGTTGGCAACATGTGGTCTTGGAGGTTTATAATTGTCTCAGAGAGATAAGTGAAAGGTGGCATTTAATAGCTACCCACTGCCCAAAATTTTTTAGCTTAATCCAGACTACTTAACTCGCTTTAATCTCTCAACAGAGGCCTTGAAGAACCATCTCAATCCACCTGGTTTGAAAAGTTGATTTTACAAACAAAGCCCCCCAAAAAACTCTTTCTTTATTTTACAAGCTCCTCCTAGAAAAAACTAACAATAGCAAGTCTTTATGTGCCTTTATACAGATGTGAGAAAAGGACCTTGGAATCACTTTTACCAAGCCGCAGCTCAAATCCATTCTAGCAGCCCCTAAACTCACCTGTCTGTGCATTAGACTACAAGAGAATGGATACATGGTCCTTTCCCACTGGTATCTAACTCCATAAATTTCACAAATTGTACCTTGAATATTCAAATGTTTGCTGGAGATGGGGCATGTTCCTGGGCTACTATCTGCATATGTGGTGGCAAAGTGCGAAAAAATATCATATAATAGTACTATATACCTATATGTAATAGAAAAAACTACCATAACATACCACTAGAAAACAAATTAGCATACTTTTCTTGTAAATTACCAATCTTTATTCATAAAAATAGATAGATAACACCATACATTAAAAACAAGGAAAGGGATGTCCACCAGGACACAACAGAATATGTGAATCCAAATAATTCACAACAATATTATATTCCTGATAAATTAATATCTATATTACATCCAAAGCCAGGGCAATCACCATGTGTAAAAAGCCCAAATTGTGTCTAGTGGCCCAGTATTGCCTCTGCACTTGCAGATCGTTATGAATGATCATAAACCAACACAACTGGAGAACGTTATTTCAAATATGTGATGTCACCAGTTGATGAGATGTACATTCTGCAGGACCTCTTCTGCTCTGAGCCTGGCACAGCAGCTGCAGCCTGACACAGAAGAGGGCATGGGGCAGCCTGAGACTACAGATGGGGGAAGGGCTTGGGGAGAGCGGAGTAGGGACCTGGACCCTGCTTGTCCAGGTCCCTTTCTATTACTTTGGCTGCTTTGTCTGTGTTGTTACTGTATGAAGGCAGTGATTTGGATGACAGTGTGGAAGATGATAGAGTTTTAGAGTGCCTTTACACAGACAGATTTTCTGACAGATTTTTGAAGCCAAAGCCAGGAACAGATTATAAACAGAACAGGTCATAAAGGAAAGATTGAGATTTCTCCTCTTTTCAAATCTATGCCTGACTTTGGCTTCAAAAATCTGTCAGATAAATCTCTCTGTGTAAAGGCAGCCTTAGGGCCCTATTCCACCGGACGATTATCGTTCGCATAATTGTTAACGATTAACGATCTCAAACGACCGCTATTGCGAAAGACCTGAAAACGTTCACTCATTTCCATGGAACGATAATCGTTACTTATGATCGTAATTGCGATCGTTTCTCCTTCGCTATTTATTTGCAATTGCGTTCGTATCTATTGTGAACGACCGAACGATGTCTTATTCAATGCGAACGATTTGCGAACGTTTTGCGAACGAGCAACGATAAAAATAGGTCCAGGTCTTATAAAACGATCAGCGCTTTCTCGTTCGGTCGTTAATCGTTAACTGCATTTCAACCGAACGATTATCGTTCAGATTCGAACGATTTAACGATAATCTGAACGATAATCGTTCGGTGGAATAGGGCCCTTAGTTGAAGCTCAGGTGTGGGGTTGACAGACAAGGTGGAGAAGTTTGAATACAAAGGGGGCTTCATTAATAATTTCAAGGGGCATCCTTATCATTAAAGGTACATACCAAGGGAATATAATTTTTAATATGTGTACATTACAAGTATGCCTAAGGCTATGTTCACACTACGTATGAGACCGGGTGTTCCGTGACCCCAGCCGGGTCACGGAACGGCCGGTCTCTGGCCGGATCATCGCGGCCGGTACTTAAGTACCGGCCGGGTGATCTTTCCGGCCGCAGAGCTCTGATGCAGCCGGAGCCGCTCGCTTCACTGTGTGAACTAACATGTCTGACATGTCAGTTTTTTGCGGCGCCACCTAAGATCCCGGCCGGAGCGCATACAATGTGTGTACGCCCTGGCCGGGATCCCATTCATCAATAGGCATTGTTCCACCCCCCAAAACTACGGCCGTAGTTGTACGTTGTGTGAACATAGCCTAAAAATCTGTTTCACACAAAATAAATGTTAAAGCTATGGTGGCAGAACCCTTTAATAAAATTCACCATTTATTCCTTTTGATTAGTATATGTTTTTGCATAGTGCTGGAAAGCAAGGCTGGCTATTTGTATAAGGTCAATTTTTGGTAAATATATTGATTGTAGAACTATGGAAAAAATCTTTAGTGCACTCAGTAAAACACCTTTAGGTGCTCAATGCATTGGCCTATTAGTTGATGAATTCTATGAGAAGGTGTTGGGCAGCTGACAGCTGATTATAGCTAAGAGGCATTTGGAATGTGCTTGGAGTATAATGGAGAGACATTCTGAAGGTCAAAGTATCTTATTATTTCATTGTACAGAGTGCACCTTGCAAGACATAAAAGGACTTAATCTTTCCCTTTCTTCATTCCTGTAACAAAACCTATGTTCTAGCATTCATTTGACATTTTACTGATTTACGCCACATGAGCTATGGAACAGCTACCAGTCCTGCTGTGATTCAATCCCAAGACCTCCAGAAATTGAACTAAATTGTCCAATTAAATGTTCCACTCAATACATGTTTAATACTTGCACCTTTGATTTAAACCTATTCCCATATCTTACCATTCCCTTTATCAGTTACTTAGACTTCACTGGTAAATTGATTACCATTAATTAAAAAACTGTTGATTTGGGAATATCCCTTTAGGAATTAAATGTACTGTATATGTTATAAGGGAAAATGTATATGCATTTATCTGCAACTCCATAAAACAAAAATCATTTTGCAATGTAAGGATAAAATTCTTGGGGTAGCTTCACACCTCATCTATTATGACAAACATGTGTTAATGGATCATAAAAATAGATGTTGCAGCAGAATCCATTTCCCCTTGTTGACTTACATTATAGGGCTATGTTCTCACTTAAAGGGGTAGTGCGGCGTTTCAAAATTATTCACTACATAACACACATTACAAAGTTATACAACTTTGTATTGTATGTTATGTTAGTAAATGGCCCCCTTCCCCGTGTTCCCCCCCACCCACGCTAGACCCGGAAATGTGATGCACTATACTTACCTGAATCGTGTCGACCCCCGTCCGCCATCTTGGGACAATGACGTAGTCTTCGGAAGGCCGGCTGAACCGCTCCATCCATCCCTCATGCCGGCCCCCCCTTTGCAGTGTCTGGGGTTTGACATGAATCAGGTGAGTATAGTGCATCACACTTCCGGGTCTAGCGTTGGTGGGGGGGAACACGGTGAAGGGGGCCATTTACTAACATAACATACATTACAAAGTTGTATAAGTTTGTAATGTATGTTATTTAGTGAATAATTTTGAAACGCTGCACTACCCCTTTAATTATTCGTAGCCATGATTCAAATGAGATGGACATCTTTCCCCGATATGTTCCCAAAGTGGGAACATGGCCTAAAAAAGACAGAGAGCAAGGTACAGTATATGTGTTTTTGACCTAAAAGTCTTTTTACTGCTGTGGAATCATTTTATAAGACAACAAAGGGAAATATAAACTATTGCCTTTTTAGCTTTGACAATTTATGAATTAATAATGTAATTATTATTAAGTATTATTAAAATACTTTTTCATTGTATTCACTATAATTTAACCTATAAATTTAGCACTTTAATATTATAAAGTTAGCAATTTTATTGTTTTTAATTTACCACATATTGTATTATTGTTTTGTCAAAAACAGTAAATATTGCAATATAAAAGCCAGTTGACATGGATTAAAACTGGCACAATTCCGCAGCAAAACTCTCTGCCGCAGAATCCCCCCAGCCTCCTTGTCATACAGGCAGTCTATGGAAGGGCTCGCGCACTTCCTCTCTATGCGCCTCTCCGCTCAGAAGAATTGACATGTCATTTCTTCTGCGGGGAGAGAGGAGGCGCGAGCCCTCCGATAGACTATATGACACGGAGGCTGTTGGGATTCCACCGCAGAATTCTGCCAGTTTTTTCCATGTGAACTGGCCCTAAGAAGAAGAACCTCTCAATGATTTTTACATAGTTTTATTTACAGATTTAGGCTATGTTCACACTACATAAAAGTACGGCCGTTGTTGCCCTCGTCAGCAACGGCCGTTTTTTGTACGCCTGCGAACACTGCCTATTGATCTTTAGGATCCCGGCCGGAGCATATACACATCGGAACCGTAGGAAACCTTGCCAGTTCACACAATGAATCGAGTGGCTCTGGCTTGCTTCATTGTGTGCTGTGGGAAATTCTGATGTGGGAGCGCTCTGATGCGACCTCATCAGAACCCTGCGGCCGGAAAAATCATCTGGATAATCCCGGCAGAGACCGGCACGGCCGGTCTCATACGTAGTGTTAACATAGCCTTATATGTTGTAGTTAAAATGTATCCTTTCAGTAAAAGCTTTTTCCTTGGAATGCAAAAGAGTACTGATATAGTTCAGTGAAATCCTATGGGGGACATTTATTTAGTCCGGTGTTTTTTGCGCTGGGCTTAAAAATGTCCCCGCAGGGCCAATGCTCTATGGATTTATGTAGAGGCGTAAAACCTCTACTTAAATCTTGTGAGCACCAGTGTGCGCATGTAGTGAAACCTACAGAGCTGGAGTAAGTTTCTTTAACATATTACAGCATTAGGCTATGTTCACACAATGTTTTTTTCAGCTCCCTTTAAAATGACGTCCGTTATTTTGAGTCTAAAATAACTGACGTTTTTCGCATCTCCTTAGTGCACTGACGGGTGTTTGCAAATTATCTTAGGGCCCTATTCCACCGGACGATTATCGTTCGCATAATCGTTAACTATTAACGATCTCAAACGACCACTATTGCGAAAGACCTGAAAACGTTCACTCATTTCCATGGAACGATAATCGTTACTTATGATTGCATTTGCGATAGTTTTTTCTCCGCTATTGCGTTCGTATCTACTGCGAACGACCGAACAATGTCTTATTCAATGCAAACGATTTGTGAACGAGCAACGATAAAAATAGGTCCAGGTCTTATAAAGCGATCAACGATTTCTCGTTCGGTCGTTAATCGTTAACTGCATTTCAACCGAACGATTATCGTTTAGATTCGAACGATTTAACGATAATCTGAACGATAATCTTCTGGTGGAATAGGGCCCTTAGTTTGGGGTTACTAATTGCCCTTTGGTTGTGGCTTAATTGAAAAATCCATTGAATTTAAAGTGTCACTGTCGTGAATTTTTTTTTTGCAGAAATCAATAGTCCAGGCGATTTTAAGAAACTTTGTAATTGGGTTTATTATCCGAAAAATGCATTTTTATCATGAAAAAGCATTTTGAAGCTCTCCCCCCTGTCTTCATTGTTCTCCTATGGAGAGAGCTAAAGAAAAGACCAAAACAGGACAACAAAGAGTTAATCTACAAATCCCTCACTCGTTATCTGTTCTGACCATCACCAGTGACCTGTCTGAGCTCGGATTACAGCTGTCACCCAGCTCCGTGCCTGTAATCCTCTGTTATCTGCTTTCTGCTGCCGGCTAACTCCCTCCTTCCTCCTCCCCCCTCCCCTCTCCCTAGAGCAGACAGGGGACGTCTCCTGCAACAAGTCACAATTTTCAGATTTTTCAGAGTGGATGAAAAAGAGGAAGGAGGGGGGGACCTGGGAAAGGGCTTTTTACATGCAGATAATGGCAGATTTGGCTAATAAACCCAATTACAAAGTTTCTTAAAATCGCCTGGACTATTGATTTCTGCAAAAAAAAAAAAATACGACAGTGACTCTTTAATAGTAAAAATAGAGAAAGAACAGTGACAATAGAAGAACTGTGTGTGAACAACTAATACAAAACGTCCGCTATTTGCAAAAAACGTCCGAAAATAATGTTCATGTTCATTATTTTGACGTCCGCGGCAAAAACGTCCGTTTTTCAATGCATTGTGTGCATAGGACGTCCGTCTTCCCATTGACTTCAATGCAATTGCATTGAAGTCAGTTAAATTGCTGCAAAAACGGACGTTTTTTTAAATAGTGAAATCAGATGTTTTTTCTCCATTTTTGACGTTGTGTGAACATAGCCTTAGGGTGCGTTCACACCTACAGGATCTGCAGCAGATTTGATGGTGCAGATTTGATGCTGTGTTCAGTTATTTAAATGAAATCTGCTGCGGATCCGCAGCAGAAAATACGCTGCGGGTCCGGTAAGTGTGAACGTACAGTTAAAAATATTAAATTGAGTTGACACAGAGCCCGTACCCCCCATTCCGTCCCCTCTCCACTTCTGCCCCTCTGGGCCAAATGCAAAAATTTATTTGCGCAACAAGCACGTAAGAATAAATTTATTCGCAACTGGCACCTCTACGCCAGAAAGTGGCCACTCCACACCACAATAAATGTCCCCCTATATCTATGAGAAACAAGCATGGCAAAATAAGGTCAGCAGCAGGTAAACACTAACTGAGACAAATATGCAAATCAAGATATTATATTAAGGGTATGTGCACACAACATATTTTTGAGGTGACACATGGCCGTATTTTGATCTTTATTTATGGCCTAATTATCGAAATGCGGCCATATTTTCGCATAAAAAAACATGTACCTAGCCCTAAATAGTTGTAGGTTTTTGCATGCAGGGCCCACATGCTTCTTGCTTGAAGTGATCAGTTTGTTACTATGTAATGCCTGATTTTGTCTGTACATGTAACCATTATTTTTATGGCTCAATTGCGCAGAATATGTTGGTGATATGTAAGTAAAAGATCATTATTATCACTGATAAATGTTATAATTGTAATTATTATTTATATAGTAGGATTATGTAGAAAAGATCAAATATAATTTAAACAACGTAATGTACAGTAGAACAGAATTTTGCTGTTATGAATGTATTGTCTAATGTGAGGGTCATCTGTCTTTAAATCTTGCTTTTTGAATATAATAGCAAAGCAGAACATAGTTATTACTATTCCCCAGTTCTGTGTCTCTTAGCTGTAACAGGACGGTCTCTGGAGATGATTTTTCTGGTATGTTATGGTAAACACTTTCCTATTTCCCCTGCTGTGCTGGCCATGCTGTTTTGTTATGCTTGGTTATATGCGTGCTCACATGAGTGCGTGCTTTATGCTGTATTGTTGCTTCATAATATTTCATTCTTAGCTTTCATCTACCGATGGCCTCCAGGTTGTGTTGACCCACGTGGAGCCATATATGCATATTTGTAAATGTGATGTTATTTTATGTAAATTATTGTAAAACATTTATTTCTTCATTAATAAAATAGATTTTTTTAATAGAATATTATACCAATACTTGTGTTTAATGCTTAGATGCAAACATAACAAAAAGTGTTTAGTCTGCTATTTTTTTTAGTTCCTTCCTTTCAGTATGCAGGGGTATAATCCTTCAGCCATGCACCCCCAGAAGATGTGACAATTACAGCTACTTTACATAGCCTTGTTAAATAACATCCTATCTTAATTCAGTTTATAACATGCCCTGCTGCTGCTGTTATTTCCTGTTTAGCAGTGAAAGTGAACGCATATTCAAACACCTGTTGGGGGTCATAAGAGAAACACAAACGGTCGGAAGATATTTTTACTACTTTAGAGTTAAAGATAACCAGGAACACCCACTGTCCACATTATCAGTGGAAATTGTGACAGATGTGTTCACAATAACAGACTGCACTTATTTGTGTTATATAGGAAAACGTCCTGCACTGATTTTTTTTTAAATATCATTGTTGCAGTGCTCATTTTTCATTTTATAGTTGATACATCACACAGAAGTCATATAACGGCTGCTCCAACCCAAAGAGAAGCATGGCGCCATGGAAGGCTCCCATGGGACAAAATCCTCATATAAGTCTCAACAGAGACACCCAACAAAAGTCGTAATACAAAACAAGGCTGTATATGGTCATCAATGGCCACAGGGCCAACCGGCAGTGGTTGAAAGACCTGCATCCATTGAGAATAGATCAAGAGAGTAGAGAAAAAAGAGGGAAAGGATAGCGGAAAAAAAAGGGGAGGGGGGGGGAGTAGGGTGAGGAGAGGGGAGGGAGACCTACACATACACCTATTCTATCCTACCCTCCCTAGCTCCCATGTGGGCAGATGCTCGGCCAAAGGTCATTCAAACTGGCTTAATGGACTTCCGCTACTGTGAGCCTCTCAGGCAGCCGAAGTCCCACTTATATTCGCCTTCAGGTACCAAGTAGAGAATCTGTACGGGTATACAAAGAAATGAATTTGCTGTTGCGAGAAGTGGGTTAGTAGGAAGGTCTTCCATTTTTTAAACTTTTTTTAGCATGCTTATCTGTGTTGCGTTCGGTCTCTAAGCAGTCAGATGCCAGGAATAGTTCCAGATCCTCAAGCTGGCTTCAACCATTCACGTAGTAAGACACGTTTGGCTATTAACAAAATGACATGCACTAATGCCGGCACCGATCTCATACCCGAAGCCTCCGCCACCGCAGGGTCCACACATTGGAAAATCAAGGTAACCGGGCCAAGAGGCAATTTGAGTTTCCAGTTGGAGGACACATAAGTCACCACCTCCTGCCAAAAAGCCTGTGTAGACGGGCAGGACCACATCCTGTGCCAAAAGTCTGTGGCTGGCACTTTGCACTTGGGACAGTGCAAGATCCTGTCAGGGTACAATGGGTTGGCCGGTAGATTAAAGCTAAAGTAGCCTTGATGCATTACTTTAAAGAAGGTTTCCCGCCAAACCTCACTGATTACTTGTTTCCTAACTCTGTTCCACCCTTCCAGTATTTTTTCCCTTGGTTTGTCTATGCCCAATTTATCCACCCACCTGTTATAAATGTCTTTTTTACGGACGGTCAGGAAATTGTCAATAAGTGCCTTATATGTGTCAGAAAGAGTTACCATTCGCTGGGCGGGACCCAGGAAACTGTCAAAGACGTTAGGAGTGAGCTCCTTTACTAGGTTAGTGAGTCTCTTTTTACAAAAAGAGGTTACCTGATGTATAGCTAGAAAGTGGCGATCATCCAGGCCGAATCGGTCTTTAAGTTCAGAAACCGTAAGCCATCTTTTGTCTCTATCATGGATTAGGTGACCAGCCGTAAGAATGCCCTTTTCCATCCATACATTAAAAATAGCAGTCTCCCGCCCTTGCGGAAATTCAGGATGGTTCCATAACTGCATTCTTCTGGATAGCAAGAAAGGCAGACCAAACATTTTGCAAACCTCTTTCCATGCCAACACTGTATCTCTAATGATAAGGGATCGTCTAAGGCAGGGGTGGGGAACCTTTTCCATGTCGAGGGCCGGTCGGGCATTAATAAAATCATTCGAGGGCCGCATACCGTGTGCGGCAGTTAGTTGCGTGGGTTTGCAGCGCCCGGGGCAAGGCAAAGTATTGTTCCCCTAGTTCCCCTGCTATTGTAGTTAACCCCCCCAGTGATGCCCCTTGTAGTCTAGTTAACCCCCAAGTCATGTCCCTGGTAGCCTAGTTAACCCCCCCAGTGATGCCTCTGGTAGGCCTAGTTAACCCCCATCAGTCATGTCCCTGGTAGCCTAGTTAACCCCCATCAGTCATGTCCCAGGTGGCCTAGTTAACCCCCATCAGTCATGTCCCAGGTGGCCTAGTTAACCCCCATCAGTCATGTCCCAGGTGGCCTAGTTAACCCCCATCAGGCATGTCCCTGGTGGCCTAGTTAACCCCCATCAGGCATGTCCCTGGTGGCCTAGTTAACCCCCATCAGGCATGTCCCTGGTGGCCTAATTAACCCCCATCAGTCATGTCCCTGGTAGCCTAGTTAACCCCCATCAGTCATGTCCCAGGTGGCCTAGTTAACCCCCATCAGGCATGTCCCTGGTGGCCTAATTAACCCCCCATCAGGCATGTCCCTGGTGGCCTAATTAACCCCCATCCGGCATGTTCCTGGTAGCCTAGTTAACCCCCATCAGTCATGTCCCAGGTGGCCTAGTTAACCCCCATCAGTCATGTCCCAGGTGGCCTAGTTAACCCCCATCAGGCATGTCCCTGGTGGCCTAGTTAACCCCCATCAGGCATGTCCCTGGTGGCCTAGTTAACCCCCATCAGGCATGTCCCTGTGGCCTAATTAACCCCCATCAGTCATGTCCCTGGTAGCCTAGTTAACCCCCATCAGTCATGTCCCAGGTGGCCTAGTTAACCCCCATCAGGCATGTCCCTGGTGGCCTAGTTAACCCCCATCAGGCATGTCCCAGGTGGCCTAGTTAACCCCCATCAGGCATGTCCCTGGTGGCCTAGTTAACCCCCATCAGGCATGTCCCTGGTGGCCTAGTTAACCCCCAAATAAAAAAAATAAACATCCTACTCACCTTACCTCCGCTCCCACGCTGCCCATGTGCTCTTCTGTCCCAGGTCCTCTGTGCCGATCTTTCTCCTGCAGGCGGCGCGCGATGAAATGACGTCATAGCGCGCGGCCCGCAGGAGACTGAAGACACGCGCCGCTCTGCTGTGGAAGAAGCCGGCATAGACAGCATCCTCCTGTGTCCGGCAGCTGTAACAGACACCGGAGGATGCTGTGTATGCCGGCTCCTTCCTCCTCCAGAGTGGCGCGCATCACAGGGGAGCTGCGGGCTGCGGGCCGCATCGGGAGGTCTCAGGGGCCGGAGGCGGCCCGCGGGCCGGAGGTTCCCCACCCCTGGTCTAAGGAGAGGGGAAAGGGAAGAGATCCTAGAGTGTAAACATGATTGTAAGACCCACGGTGCCGCTAACTCTGTTTCTAAAGGCAGGATGGAATGATAGCTGGTGTCATGCAGCCAATCCATGACATGCCTTAAGAGGCAGGCAAGGTTGTATGCCCGTATGTTCGGGAAATTGGTGCCTCCATCAAATTTGGAGAGCATTAGTTTTTGGAGGGAAATACCTCCCCAGATAAAATGTGAGAACGCCGAGTTGAGCCTTTTAATGTCCTTGTGCTTAAGGAGGACAGGGATTGTCTGTAGGGGATAAAGCAATTTAGAGAAGCTTAACATTTTTATCAGGTGACACCTCCCTAGGAAGGAGATGAGGATGTTTCAATTCAGTGCATATTTTATCAATGAGGGGTGGATAGTTGATATGATATAAGGAATGAGGATCTGCTCCTATTCTGATGCCTAAGTAGGTAATGTGGTGTTTCATGCTTCCTGAAAGACCCAAAGAAGTCCAGTACCTGGAAGGTAGTTTCCTCCCCAGCTCCAGTGCTTCGCTCTTCGAGGGGTTGATCTTATAGCCAGAGAATGTGCCAAAATTGGAGATAGACTCCAAGACACCCTGTAATTAAGTCTCGGGTTGAGCCATAAATAACAAAGCATCGTCTGCAAACAGAGCGAGTTTGGTAACAGACTTTCCAACCCGAATGCCCTTGTATAGCGAAGACTGGAGAAGATGTCTGGCTAAAGGCTCCAGGGCTAGATTAAAAAGTAGCAGTGACAAAGGGCAGCCCTGGCGGGTCCCCCTACATGGCGGGATGCTAGGTGACAAATGAGCCGGCAATGCTATTCGAGCCCTGGGGCCACTGTACAGATCTCCCAAGAAGGTACGGAAGTCCCCCGTGATATCAATACGGTCCAGCACCATCCCAAGCCAGTCCTATCTCACATTATCAAATGGTTTTTCTGCGTCTAATCCCAACAAAATTGGGGTCTCCCCTGGCTGAGGATGGTGCCGCGTTCTATTGAGTACCGTCAATACCTTCCTAATGTTGTAGACTGCTCATCGTCCCTTCACAAAGCCTACCTGTGCCTTGGTAATTAGATCAGGCAACAACATGCTAAGTCTATCGGCTAAGATTTTGGAGGGGATCCAAATTTATAAGCGAAATGGGTCTATAAGAAGGGGGTAATAACGGGTCTTTGTTGGGTTTTAAATGAAGCTTGATATGGGCAGTGTTGACATGGATTGGGGTAGAGCCAATGTGGAGTATATGATTTAAGAATGCAGTCAGTGGATGGACTATCTCTTCTCTAAGGGTCTTAAAGAACTTCCCCATGTATCCATCTGGACCAGGGGCCTTGTTGTTGGCCAGGGCCTTAGGGGCTGATTGGACTTCCGCCTCTGAAAAGTCTGCATTCAGGGCATCACGTTGGTCAGAGGTAATGGACGGCAAGAGCACCGAGTCAAGAAACCGTCAACCCTCATTCTGAACTGTCGGAGGTGTTTTGTATAGGTCAGTATAGTAGTGTTCTAACAATTTTATGATTTTGGCAGGGTCTTTCTGGATGTGTCCCTCAGGGTCTCGCAGTGCCGTAATAAACTGTGGTATTGACCTTTCGCCTTATGCTGTATAAGCTGCTCTGAGCTATCACTTATCTAAACTCTGCCAGAGTACACTTTTTCATGGTAGACATATAGGCGATCAGGTGCCCTGTAGTACTGCCTTTGCAGTCTCCCAGTACAAGGGTGCGTCACTTGAATGTTCAGAGTTACTGGACAGGAATTCTGCCCACCAACCCTTCAAAGTCACCACAAATTTCTCATCTCAAACCATGTAGCTAGGAAAGCGCCACACGAATTCTTGATGTCGTTTAAAGGTACTGGGAATTACAAGGGAGATCGGGGAGTGATCTGAGATCACTAGATCATGCATTTCCGCCCTTTCCACTTTGTCCACTAGGGAACTGGAGACACATAAATAGTCAATCCATGACCATGCCTTATGGGCACGGGAATAGTGGGAATATTCCCGATCTGCCAGGTGTAGCAGTCTCCATGGGTCACTGTACCATTAAAATTTTTACTTTGCAGAATAAGCACCCCACCCCTTTCAATTTACTGCAGGCGACCCATAAACGTCCCTGACCCACAGTTTTCTCATATGTAGCATGTCATCCCCTGAAAGATGTGTTTCTTGCAACATGGCAACGTCCGCAGGTAGGTGGGGTAGGTGCTTTAGTACCTGAATGCATTTATTAGGTGCGTGGAGACCCTTCACGTTCCATGAAATTACCTTCATGGTGAATGACTCTGTTGGCTAAAAATAGAGAGTTATAGGATTAATCAAAAGGGAGAAGTCACCGTTCAAGTTGGCACACACGGGGCTCACAAGATATCACAAAGGTGCAGGATAAATGAAAAGGGGGGAAGGGAGTAGGAGACCTTAATAAAATAATATATGAATAATTATATATATATATATATATATATATATGGGGGGGAGAAGGTAGGAGGAGAAGAAAGAATAGAAGAAGAAAGGAAGAGAAGGAAAGAAGAGAAGATCGCTAGATGAGACCTAGCTAAAAGTCAGAATACGCAAAGAAAAGTAAGTAAAACAGCAGTAGTGCAATTTTCCTCTGGTGCGTTTAGAGGGATATAAATGCCAAACCATACCCTCAGCATCGAGGTGTGGACCTCCTTTTTTCATACAAGAGAGGACCCATTGACCCCCAACCACAAAAGCCATATAACCACATGTACCCATCATTGATCCGGGTGTGCAGAAATAAATGCATCAGAAACATAGGGGAACAAATCCATCCCAGACAGCAAATGACCCAGCATACCCTTTTGAGTAGAGGCACACAAGAGCACCTTGCCTGTCACAGTGTGTCGCAGATCTCGCCACATAGTCCCACACAGTAATGGAGTCGCCACTGTGAAGCGGCCAGATGGCAGTGCTGTCAGTCCCTGAAGGAGAAAGCTAAGGCACATAGTAGTGCATAAGAGCTCTGCACAAGGGAAACATAGAAAAGGGAACAATAAACGAACAGTTTCAAACATTTTCAAGCAGAAAAACAGCCCTAAGTGGGGCAAAAAAGCAACGCAGTTCCTCAACGCCTGTCATCAAAGGCATGTGCCCTGAGCAATTGGATTCCCCGGTCCCGTGGCCTGGGGGAGCCAGGATCATCTCGGCTCGTGGAAGCTGGTCTGTGCGCATCTGCTAGCATCTCCGAGACTAGAGATTCCGCCTCTTCCGGGGTCCTACACGTAGCAGTTGAGCCGTCATCAAGTCGGACTTTAAGTTTTGCGGGGTATTGTAGTTGAAAGCGTACTCTACACCTGTAAAGTTCCGAGCAGAGTTTACTAAGGTGCGGCGGCGTCTGGCCACATCTGCCGAGTAATCCTCAAAAATCTGAATTCTACAGCCTCTTATATGAATCTGTGCATTGCGCCTGCGGAACGCCCTCAGCATTTCCTGTTTGTCGTTGTAGTCCAACAACTTAAATATGAACCCGAGTTCTCCCCCTGCTGGGCCCTCCCACCATCACGTTGTACAGCTGGGCCAGCTCTCTCTCACATATGTAGTGCAGTTCCGACTGCTTAATGGATTCCGCCATGCCCACTATGCGCAAATTGTTGCGCCTCGTGCGGTTTTCAATGTCCTCAAGTTTCTGCCATAGCCAGACATTTTCATTGCGCAATGCGCTTACAGTGTGTTCGACCTTCCTCTGTGTTGCCTGCATGTCCCCCACTTGTTTCATTATAAGCTGCCAGTGGTGGGCCCCTAGAGGTGCTGTGGGCCCCGGCACGTGCCCAAGTAAGCTGGGTACTGGCTCCCTCCCTGTTGTGATCTTTAAAAAACTGCTCTAGTGGAACACATTTCATCAGTTTATTACACTTTCATATTTCTTGACTTGTTTTTTTCTTGAATATCATGCATTAAGAATTAATTTTAATGTGGTAGTCCGGCCAAAATAATTTTTTTATATGTTATTACTTATGGAAAGTTATACAATTTTCTAATGTACATTTATTATGGGAAATGCTCATATACTGCTATTTCCCTTAATTTAGTGTATCAGGAAGTGTTAGAATTCTCTCAGAACCAGTGACGTCACGACGAAGGGTGTAATTCCTATGGAGTGTCCAGCAGGGGGCGCTCTCTATATAGAAGTCAATGAGTACCATTGCCTTCTATATATAGTGTGCCCCTGCTGGACACTCCATAGGAATTACAGTGTATGTAATGTAATGTTATGCACTATACTTTTGTGACTTCATGAATACATTTATGGAATACTTTGGGGAGCAAGTGTCCTTGCTCCCCAAAGTATCCCATAAATGTATTCAATGAATACATTTGCTGGGCACCGAGCAGGGAGGGAGAGAAGTGCCATCTACCTCCCCCCTCCCTCCCTGCTCGGTGCTGGGAACATATACAAAGTACTACTCCCCCATTATCTGCAGATAATGGGGGAGTAGTACATTTTGCTATCCCTATCACCGCCCGCGCCGCCGCCACCACTGCTCACACAGGGGCTGCTTTTCATGCCCCCCGCCGCTCCCCCTCCTCCTCCCGGCTTCAAACTTACAATCGCGCCGCTGATTCTCCGCTGCCCGCGCCGCTCCTCACTATCCGGCCGGCCGCTGACTCCCTCCCGCCCGCCCGTTCGCACGCCCCGTTCCTCACACTATCTGGCCGCCGCTCTCTGCTCTTGCATGCCCGCCCCCACCCCGGCCGGGAGCACGGGGCTTCCTGGTGTCCCCGGCCGGGGTGGGGGCGGGCATGCAAGAGCAAAGAGCGGCGGCCAGATAGTGTGAGAAACGGAGCGGGCGAACGAGCCGGCGGGAGTCAGCGGCCGGCGGTATAGTGAGGAGCGGCGCGAGCAGCGGGGAATCAGCAGTGCGATAGTAAGTTTGAAGCTGGGAGGAGGAGGGGGAGCGGCGGGGGGCATGAAAAGCAGCCCCTGTGTGAGCGGCGGTGGCGGCGGTGCGGGCGGTGATAGGGATAGCAAAAGGTACTACTCCCCCAAGGACACTTGCTCCCCAAAGTATTCCATAAATGTATTCATGAAGTCACAAAAGTACAGTGCATAACATTATATTACATACACTGTAATTCCTATGGAGTGTCCAGCAGGGGCGCACTATATATAGAAGTCAATGGTACTCATTGACTTCTATATAGAGAGCGCCCCCTGCTGGACACTCCATAGGAATTACACCCTTCGTCGTGACGTTACTGGTTCTGAGAGAATTCTAACACTTTCTGATACACTAAATTAAGGGAAATAGCAGTATATGAGCATTTCCCATAATTAATGTACATTAGAAAATTGTATAATTTTCCATAAGTAATAACATATAAAAAAATAATTTTGGCCGGACTTCTCCTTTAAGCACCTACAAATTTTTGAAGTTGTTTAGATTATATTTCATACAAAAAATATATTTTTCTATTAATATTTTCCTATTTTTTATATTGTGTTATTTTATACTATTTATTTGTTATAAAGTTAAAGCAATTAGCAGAATATTGAGCACGTTTTTGTAAAGGTAATATGTAAAAAAAATTCCTTTATGTCCTTAGGTTTCTGCTATCAAATTACTCACCACTATTTCACATTATTGTAGTAGACTACTGCAATAAATGTCTGAAAATGTGTATCAAAAGGGTTGTCCAGGCATTTAAAAAAAAATATTTTTGGTGCACGTTGGCATGAAAATTTTAACAACAAGGTATTCTCACTTCTCCTGAGACCCCACAGCTGCACCGCCAATTCTCTTAGTCTCATCTCATCATTGCTACTTCCTAGTAGCTGATGATGGGTTCTCCCTGTAGGAAGCAACTGCAACAGTGTGCTGCCTCAGCAGCTGGTCAGAAGACCAAGAGCATTTGCAGTACAGTTGTGGGGGGATCCGAATAGTAAAATGTTCCTTTTTTATGCCATCCTGGGCCAATCATCATTTTTTAAATTCCAGGACAACCATTTGATATAAGAATAAAAGCTATGGGTCATAATGGGTCAGAAAATATGCATAAATCATCAACCCACCAGGATATAGTGATACACGATGGCCGCTGTTGGTGCAGGCTCGGAAGCTAAGCCTGCTCCATACCCAGCTGTTCCCCCAGTTTATCAGTAGACTGCAGACAACTGCATATAACTCGCATGGAATGATCACTCTATGCTGGCTATTAATTGTTTAAATGCTGCTGTCAAAAGGGACAACAAAATCTAAACACTGTAAATGCAGGAAAATGCAAAAGATCATTGGTGATTATGTAGGACAGATGGGCTCCCCGTAACAGGATTGCAGGGAGCCAATCCGTTGTCATGGCAGCTGTGACTGATCTATTGGTAAACCCTGGTTGTAGCAATAGAGTCCTATAGTATTACATTGATCCATATAAGCATTCAAGCAGCCACTCATAGAAGTCCCCAATGATCAGTGTTATTGGCGATCTATGTATAGAGCCTGCCTGAGAGCAGGCTCTACGCATGGATTGCCCATCCACCAGCACAGAGGTAAGGAGCTTACGATCCGCCTGTCGTCACAGGCGGGGCTGCACGGCTGTGGGGGTCCCGATCACCTGCGGGGGTCACCTTAAACACTGTGATCGCTGTAGATTACGGCGTTTAGGGGTTAATGAGAGTCATCTGCGGGATCGCAGCTGACTCTCATTACCTGCGGCCCCGGAGTTTGATGTGAGCGGGATCGCTATGCTCCGCTTACATTATTAAATTTAATTAGATTTAATTTAAATTTTCTTAGGTGTGTTGTGTTTTGTTTCATTAATTTACAGACTTAGTAGTGGAAGCCATCTAATAGACGGAATCCATTACTAAGTTGGGACTTAGTGTTAGCCGATATAACATGGCTAACACTAACCCCCCATTATTACCCCAGTACCCAATGCCACCAGGGGTACTGGGAAGATCCGGGTGCCAATAGTCTCGGAGCATCAAAATTAGTGCTCCTGGACTGGGCAGCAGCAAGCTAGTATTATAAGGCTGGGGAGGGCCAAAATGAATGGCCCTTCCCACCATGGTACTACTAGGATGGTGCTGCTTGGTTTTTAAGCTGGCTGGTTATGGAAAGGGGGGGGGGGGGTCCTATGCAGGTTTTTTTTAAATAAATAAATCATTTAAAAAAAAATTCTGCCCCCCCCCCCCTTACCATAACCAGCCAGGTTTAACCTACTACCACCCAGTCCAGGTGCGCCAATTTTTGATGCTCCGGGACTACTGGCACCCGGCTCTTCCAAGTACCCCTGGTGGCATTGGGTACTGAGGTAATAATTGGGGGGGGAGGGGTAGTGTTAGCCATTTTATACCGGTTAACACTAAGGGGGAGATTTATCAAAGGGTGTAAAATTTAGACTGGTGCAAACTGCCCAAAGCAACCAACTACAGCTCCTCTATGATTTTACCAGAGCTGAGAGATGAGCTGTAGTTGGTTCCCAACTTAGTAATAGATTCCGTCTATTAGACAGCTTCCACTACTAAGTCTGTAAAGTAATGAAAGAAAACACAACACACCTAGAAATGTTTTTTATTCAAATAAAAACACCCCTCAATGACCTCAATTGTCCGCTAGTCATCAACGTAGTTCAAACAAATCCGATGTAATCCTCTGCATGCGAATATCTGAAAAACAAAAAGAAAAAACACAAGCAAAAACAAACAGCAAGTAAGAGGTTACCGTATTTTTCGGACTATAAGACGCACTTAAAATACTATGATTTTCTAAGAAATTGTAAGTGCGCCTTATAGTCCAGTGCGCCTTATATATGGACCGGGACAGCTCGGGCCTCCATGGCGCAAATAGGCTGCTGAGCTCACATCTCCCCGCCACACAGCACAGTGCTCCCTCACCTGGACTTCTGGCTCATGGCTCCGCAGGCCTGTCCCGCTGTCCCGCTCTCCCGTTGTAGCGCTGTACCGCTCTCCCTGCTCTCCGCAGCCCGGATACAGGCTCAGGCATAGGCTTCAGGCATAGACTTTCATTCAATAGCACCACCTAGTGGCCGGAGGTTATAGAGCATCACTGTACTGTACTGAGGCTCCTAACTATGGTGGCCACAATGCTCCATGTAGAAGTCTGGTGCGCCTTATAGTCCAGTGTGCCTTATAGTCCAGTGCGCCTTATATATGAACCTGGATGGCTTAGCAGGCTAAAATTGAAGGTGCGCCTTATAGTCCGGTGCGCCTTATAGTCCGAAAAATACGGTAAGACCCATGCCCATGGTCACTCAGCTTTTCCAGCATCCTGTAAGGTTAACCCTTACAGGATCCACAGAAACAATACTCACTGGTCTCCACACAAGATCCTTTTTTCCTTTTTGCTATACTGCTCTGGAGGCTGTCACTGTTCTCATTTCCCTGCCCCTTGGCCAGGTGCTCACCGATTGGTGGGATGTCAGTGGTGGGCGGGGTAGAGATGAGGTGTTACAGCTTGCCTGGCAACAGAAGAGACCAAGTTCCTGTAACTTTGGTCTTAGACGGGAGGGGAGGACAGAAGAGTGGAGACCATGTGGACCAAGAAGTAAGGATTTTCTGCAGCTTCAGGGTGTTGGCCACTATGTGCTGCAGGCAAACGATCCAATTTGTGTAATAGAAATCTAATACAAGCAAGCTTAGATTATGGGTGGGGATTGAACAGGGTTAAATTTTATTAAGTGGAGTACCCCATTGAGTTTAATTCCAACAGGTTAAAGCAAAAAAAGTAATACCCCCAAACCTAGCTATTCTTACTCACCAAGTACCCCCGAGTATTTTGAGCCATCTCCCATCTTTCTAGCTGCTGCCGTTCCTGAGTTACAAGTTTTTCTAAAACATGGTCTATAATCAAGATAGGAAACTACATTTCCCATCATGCGATGCTTCTGCCTGATGATGAAGTAGCAGAACTGAGATGATGATGGCGGCGTAGCAGAGCTGAGATGGTGATGGCGTAGCAGAACTGAGATGATGATGGCGGCGTCGCAGAGCTGAGATGGTGAGACGGTGCAGCAGAGCTGAGATGGTGATGGCATAGCAAAGCTGAGATGGTGAGACGGTGTAGCAGAGCTGAGATGGTGATGGCATAGCAGAGCTGAGATGGTGATGGCATAACAGAGCTGAGATAGTGATGGCATAGCAGAGCTGAGATGGTGTAGCAGAGCTGAGATGGTGAGACTGTGTAGCAGAGCTGAGATGGTGAGACGGTGTAGCAGAGCTGAAATGGTGATGGCATAGCAGAGCTGAGATGGTGAGACAGTGTAGCAGAGCTGAGATGGTGACACAGTGTAGCAGAGCTGAGATGGTGAGACGGTGTAGCAGAGCTGAGATGGGGGGGAGGGGGGATATTGGTGCTGCCGGTAAGCGCCGCGGGCGAGCGGCTCTGAACAATTAATGGACAGGGGGGAGTGTGTTGTCCCGCCGGTAAGCGCCGCGGGCGAGCGCCCAGCAGCCGCAAGTGACGGGGGACAGTGAGCCGCGGAGCCGCCTGTAAGCGCTGCGGCGCTTACCGGCGGCCCCGCGGCTCTCAGCAATTGACGGACGAGGGGGAGCTGAGATGGTGAGACGGTGTAGCAGAGCTGAGATGGTGAGATGATGAGACTGAGATGATGAGACGGTGCAGCAGAGCTGAGATGGTGAGACTGTGCAGCAGAGCTGAGATGGTGAGACTGTGTAGCAGAGCTGAGATGGTGAGACGGTGTAGCAGAGCTGAGATGGTGAGACGGTGTAGCACAGCTGAGATGGTGAGACGGTGTAGCAGAGCTGAGATGGTGAGACGGTGTAGCAGAGCTGAGATGGTGAGACAGTGTAGCAGAGCTGAGATGGTGAGATGGTGCAACAGAGCTGAGATGGTGAGATGGCAGAGCTGAGATGTGAGACAGTGTAGCAGAGCTGAGATGGTGAGACAGTGTAGCAGAGCTGAGATGGTGAGACGGTGTAGCAGAGCTGAGATGGTGAGACAGTGTAGCAGAGCTGAGATGGTGAGACGGTGCCGCAGAGCTGAGATGGTGAGATGGCATAGCAGAGCTGAGATGGTGAGACGGTGTAGCAGAGCTGAAATGGTGATGGCATAGCAGAGCTGGTGACACAGTGTAGCAGAGCTGAGATGGTGAGACAGTGTAGCAAAGCTGAGATGGTGATACGGTGCAGCAGAGCTGAGATGGTGATGGCATAGCAGAGCTGAGATGGTGAGACAGTGTAGCAGAGCTGAGATGGTGAGACAGTGTAGCAAAGCTGAGATGGTGAGACAGTGTAGCAGAGCTGAAATGGTGATAGCATAGCAGAGCTGAGATGGTGAGACAGTGTAGCAGAGCTGAGATGGTGACACAGTGTAGCAGAGCTGAGATGGTGAGACGGTGTAGCAGAGCTGAGATGGTGAGACAGTGTAGCAGAGCTGAGATGGTGAGACGGTGCCGCAGAGCTGAGCATAGCAGAGTTGAGATGGTGAGATGGCATAGCAGAGCTGAAATGGTGATGGCATAGCAGAGCTGAGATGGTGATGGCATAGCAGAGCTGAGATGGTGAGACAGTGTAGCAGAGCTGAGATGGTGAGACAGTGTAGCAGAGCTGAGACGGGGGGATATTGGTGCTGCCGGTAAGCGCCGCGGGCGAGCGGCTCTGTACAATTAATGGACGGGGGGAGTGTGTCGTCCTGCCGGTAAGCGCCGCGGGCGAGCGCCCAGCAGCCGCAAGTGACGGGGGACAGTGAGCCGTGGGGCCGCCCCCCCAGCAATTGACGGATGAGGGGGAGGGAGTGCTGCCGGGAAGCGCCGCGGGCGAGCGGCTCGGAGCAATTGACGGACGGGGGAGAGGTAGGGGTGCCGCGGGTCATGCAGCCGCAAGTGACGGGGGACAGTGAGCCGCGGTGCCCCGCGGCTCTCAGCAATTGACGGACGGGGGAGGGGGTGTTGCCGGGAAGCGGCTCGGAGCAATTGATGGATGGGGGGGTGTGCCGCCGGTAAGCGCCACGGGCGAGCGGCTCTGAACAATTGATGGACGGGGGGGGTGCGGGCGAGCGCCCAGCAGCCGCTAGTGATGGGGGACAGTGAGCCGCGGTCTCTCAGCAATTGACGGACGGACAGGGGGGGGGGGGGGTGCTGCCGTGAAGCGGCTCGGAGCAATTGACGGACGGGGGAGAGGGAGGAGTGCCACGGGTCATGCGGGTGAGTGGGTGACGGGGGTGGTGAGATGGTGTACATGGAGATGGGGGGTGACGGGTGCCGCGAGTGACGGGTGACAGTCAAGGGGTGAGCTCTGGGGCTGGGGGGTGGGCACACGGTACCGGTAACTGGGGTGGCTGCTGTTAGAGAAGGAGTCAGTGACAGCTGCACTGATTGATCACTGTCTCCCTCTCTAAAAGGAAGTGTCCTCCTTCACTTCAGATTGGCTGGGTTAGAAGCGCTAACCTGGCCCATTGAAGTGAAGGAGGACACGTGATGCCGTCTCGGAGGGTCAGGGCCAGAGCAGGGAGAGTGTCGGAGTGGACTGAGAGCTGATGATTCTATGCAATCCGTGGGGGTGGGGGCACCTAGATAACAGCAAAACTGTGCAGAATCCTTAATAACTTTATATTGAAAAGATGGAAACCTACGGGTGGGTAATTTTGGGGGGAATACCCCTTTAACTCCTTAGATGCTGCAGTCAGTAGTGATTGTGGCATTTAGGCATGTATTTTACAGGTGCTGGTCCCATCATATGTCCGATCAGCACCCCGTCACAAAACAATTATTTGATGCTAATAAGTTATGATAGTTGGAGGCCTTCTGAAGGCCATGTCAGTCCATGGCTGGATTGACAGAACACCCGTTACACTATGCCATTGGCAGAATGTGACAGGAAAATGGCATTTTGATAGGACATTGTAATACATATAGGCTATGTTCACAAAACGTTTTTTTTTTTTAGCTCTGTTTAAAATTACATCCGTTATTTTGAGTCTAAAATGCTAGCTGTCTGGCCTCCCCTTAGTGCAATGACTGGTGTTGGTACATTATTCTAGTTCGGGGTTACTAATTGGACTTTGTGTATTTTAATTGAAAAGTCCATTGAATTTAATAGTAAAAACAGAGAAAGAACGGTGGAAAAAGAAAAACTGCATGTGAACAACTAATAAAAAACGTCCGCTGTTTGCAAAAGACGTCCGAAAATAATGATCATGTTCATTATTTTGACTTCCACGGCAAAAACGTCCATTATTCAACACATTGGGGGAGATTTATAAAAGGGTGCAAAATTTAGACTGGTGCAAACTTCCCCCAGCAACCAATCATAGCTCCTCTTTCCTTTCACCAGAACTGGAAGCTGAGCAGTGATTGGTTACTGTCGCCAGTTTGCACCAGTCTAAATTTTACACCCTTTGATAAATCTCCCCAATTGTGTGCATTGGAAGTGTGTCTTCCAATTGACTTCAATGCATTGCCATTGCAGTCAGTTTAATCGCGGCAAAAATGCACGTTATTTTAAATATCAAAATCGGCTGCCTTTTCTCTTTGTTTGATGTTGTGTGAACATAGCCATATATAGCAGTGTACTATATGATCAAGTGATCAAGTGATAGCATGTTCAAGTAGTGAAAAGTAAGAAAAATATAACTGTTTAAATATTTAAAAAAGAATATATAAGTGAAAAAACCTATATATTAACCCCATATTAGAGATGGTCCGAAACTGCCCAGGTTCGGGTTCGTATGAACCCGAACGCTCGGCATCAGATTCCCGCTGTCTGCCCGCTCCGTGGAGCGGGTGGATACAGCGGGAGGACCGCCTGGAAAACTGGGATACAGCCTATGGCTATGGCTGTATCCCAGTTTTTCAGGCGGTCCTCCCGCTGTATCCACCCGCTGCCCGGAGGGGGCATACAGCTGGAATCATTACCGAGGGTTTGGGTCCCTACCCCATATTTAAAGCAAATGTACCACTTTGTCCATTAAAATTTTTCAGTTATATAACCTGGTTGGCACTAGCACTTAGATCCTGGTGTCATTATTCATTTTTCAAACCACCGCCCAGTTCTTGATCTGCAATTAAGTCTGCTCTGTGCACTGGAGGCAGGCCTGGCACCACCATTTTCACGGATATCCCCTTCCCTCTGTGACGTGGCGAGACTTGATTCTGGAGGAGGTGCATCTCCCAGGAGAGTAGATATCAGTACACTGGGGGCGCTGGGCCCCCCCTCCAGTGCACCGAGCGGGCCTAATTGCAGATTGAGAATCCGAATCAGATGGCGGGAACCAGGCAGCGGTTTGAAAAATTGAGGGCACTAAAGGAATATACGCGCCAGTGTAAACCAAGTTGTCTAAGAATTTTGTTTCATTAAGTGAAGTGGTACATTTGCTTAAACCCCTATATTAAAAATAACCTTCTTGTTCCCATTTGACAAATAAAAAATCTAAAAAAACAAAACAACAAATGCTATTCATATTGCCATGTGTGAAAATGTTAAAACTATTAACATATAAAAGTATTTATTAGCGAAGACCTCTTGGTTTACGTCACGGACCCTATGATCTCCCTCCCCTCCCTGATGGCTCGATGGCCGGAATTTGGAGCGTGGTCCAATTTTAAAATTAATTTTCCAAATCAGAGGCCCTCAACGTCTCCTTACCTGCCCAACTGGTTGTTTCCATTCAAGCTTCCTTTCCCTTCACTTGGCCCGTGGCGGGTTACTTATTTAGGCATTAAACTCCCTCCCGATCTCACTCTTCTTTCTTCAGCTAACTCCCCCCTCCTCCTCTCACGCTTTAAAAAGGACCTGGAGCACTGGGACCGCCGAGAGTTTTCGTGGTTTGGTAGAATTAGTATTGTTAAGATGAATCTCCTGCCTCGGCTCCTGTATTTATTGCAAACTATACCGATCTCTATTTTCCTCTTTTTTCCATCAAATCCAGAGATGCTTTGGGACCTTTGTTTGGAACTTTTCTCCACCCGCCACACGCTGGCAAGCCTCCATGTGGGTCCGGTCGAGACCCCCCTGATTGATCCTCTAGGCCCCATCTTACCTATAAGGACCATCCTGAGTTTCCCCCTGGTGCCTCCTCCGCCCCGTTTCTGGGGTTTTCCAAACATACTCCTCTACGCTTTGTCCATGTTTTAGACAAGGGTTCCCTCAAGTCTCTCTCTGCCATTCTGGGAGACAATGCCCCGGTTGCTAGAGCACCGTTTGCTTACATGCAACTCACCCACTTTTATTCCTCCATATCAAGGGGCAAACACCTCTCCCGACCCCTCACGGAGTTTGAGCGTCTCTGCACGTCCTCTTCTGCCCCTACCCATTCTATCTCCACTATCTATGGGCAGTTGATCTCAGCCAGTTCGGACGAGCTTCCCCCCTTCTGTAGGAAGTGGGAGGTAGAATTGGGTAAACAGTTCACTGAAGAACAGTGGTCCAGATGCTTTTTTCTCACACACAAAACGTCTATTGCTACGAGAGCACAAGAGACCTGTTATAAAATACTATCTAGGTGGTACAGAGTCCCTGTAACTCTCCACAGGTGGTTTCCACTGGTTCTGGATGTGTGTTGGAGGTGTACAGGTGCGCCGGGAACCATGGCTCATATCTGGTGGGGATGCACCCATCTTCAATCTTTCTGGACACAGGTGCTCTCCCTCATCTCTGACATCACGGGCGTCCTCATCCCCAACACCCCTGAATCCGTCTTGTTATTCAAGTTCCCCATGGCTCAGCAGAAATACAAGCGGTCTCTCATCGTCACCTGCTGCAAGCCGCTAAAACGGTAATTCCCAAGCACTGGAGATCTTCGGATGTCCCATCCCAGGAGGAGTGGCTCAAGGAGGTCACCCATATCCAGCATATGGAAGAATTGCTTGCGGTTACCCCGAAACAGGTTTTCTCTTACACATCCACCTGGTTTGCCTGGTTGGATTTTCTAACCTCGCCCAGATACCGCACGGCTGGACTAGCCCAGCCTTAACTCTTACACATATCCCTCTTCCTTCCCTCTCTCCTGGTATAGGTTGGTGTGGCTCCGGGGCATCCGGGCTTCCTGGGTTCTGCTCACAACTGAGTAAGTGACAATGGATCGCATGCTTTTCCCACCATACTCTCTTCACCGACTCTCTCTTTTTCTATACCGCTTTTTCATGTGCTACCCCTCCTCCCCTTCATACTTTGCCCTCCCCCCCCCCTTCCCTCCTGTAACTTCCTTAAGCTGCTGCCATAGGTGTCTGAAGCAGCTTATCACGTAGCTTATACCTAGCGTATTAGTTGCTTGTTACACAACCTCGAAGTGTCCCTTATGTTTCGTGTTCCTTTGTTGCATGTATTAGCATCTGCAGGTTCTTATCCACTTCTGCGGTCATGTTGCATACCTGCAGAGATTATTGTTTGACGCGTTTGGTCCTTTACATTTTACAGGTCACATGTTTAGCATTCCCTTATCCCCCTCCCTCCCTGTACCCTTATTGTGCTTTTATACCTTGATATCGATTTTCTTGTATTTTGAAAAACTTTAAGAAAACTTTTGAATTTGAAAAAAGTATTTATTAGAGTACGAAGTGAAAAGAAGCGGTCACTTACTACGGGTCAGCCAATAAAGTCTTTATTGAATCCACACTGCGGACTAGAGCAAGGAAGGGGAAAGGTGGAAGAGCGGGTGAGATCCGACGCGCTTCGTCAGGTCTGGCATATGTCACACTGGTAGAAATGTGTCTTATAACAGGTGATACATAATGTGCACACAAATGAAAAACAAGGTGATATGATGACACATTAAAAACAACCAAATGCAGCAATATTAAAGAAGTAATGTGTTGAGGTCATTCCTTTAGTTGAGACCTGATACCCCTGTGGCGTCTAACCTAATGATCCATTTAGTTTCACGCTTTAAAAGTAGCTTGAGCCAGTCACCGCCGCTACTCGGGGATTAACCCTTTCTAGACCAATGACATTTAAACACTTGGCATCATTATTGTGTGCATTACGGACGTGACTGATCAGGCGGGGTACGCCTTTGCCAGTGCGGCGGGAGTACAGATGTTCTTTGAAGCGCACCCAAAGTGCTCGTTTTGTTTTGCCTATATAGTACCTATGGCAGGGGGACATAATGGCATAGATAACATGGGTGCACTTGCATGTGATTAACTGGGGTAAAAAAGACTCTATTCTTCCTAAAACAATATAAGATAGAGTAACTAGCTGCGGGCAGTAATGACACTGACCGCAACGTCTATTACCCATAGGTAGTGAGTGGGTCAGGCAGGTTGCGTTTTTTTGACAAAGAGTGCATCATTTATAGTCAGATTTTTCTTAAATGTAAGTAGGGGCTTAAGACGAGCAGTATCTTTAACCCTTTAAGGATGGGGCCCATTTTCGTTTTTGCGTTTTCGGTTTTTCCTCCTTGTGTTTAAAAGGCCATAGCACTTGCATTTTTCCACCTAGAAACCCATATGAGCCCTTATTTTTTGCGTCACTAATTGTACTTTGCAATGACAGGCTGAATTTTTGCATAAAGTACACTGCGAAACCATAAAAAAATTTAAAGTGTGGTGAAATTGAACTGTGTTTTTACGCCATTCGCCCTAGGGTACAACTGACTTGTTATGCATGTTCCTCAAGTCGTTACGATTAAAACGATATATAACATGTATAACTTATATTGTATCTGATGGCCTATAAAAAATTCAAACCATTGTTAACAAATATACTTTTCTTAAAATCGCTCCATTCCCAGGCTTATAACGCTTTTATTCTTGGGTCTATGGGGCTGTGTCAGGTGTCAGTTTTTGTGCCATGATGTGTTCTTTCTATCGGTACCTTGATTGCGCATATATGACTTTTTGATCGCTTTTTATTACATTTTTTCTGGATTTGATGCGACCAAAAATGCGCAATTTTGCACTTTGGGATTTTTGCGCTGACGCCGTTTACCGTGCGAGATCAGGAATGTGATTAGTGTGTAATCAGGAATGTGTCTAATAGTTTGGGTGATTACGCACGCGGCAATACTAAACATGTTTATTTATTTATTTATTTGTTTACTTTTATTTAAAACCTGGGAAAAGGAGGGTGATTCAGACTTTTATTAGGGGAGGGGGCTTTTTACTATAAACAACACCTTTTTTTTTTTTACACTTATACTAGAAGCCCCCCTAGGGGACTTCTAGTATATATACTTTGATCTCTCATTGAGATCTTTGCTGTATAGATATACAGCAAAGATCAATGAGATAGGCACTCGTTTACTTCCGGCTGCTGCAGCCGGAAGTAAACGAGTGCCGAGCCGGGGACGGCTCCATCTTGGACGAGTCCCCGGCCGGCATCAGTAACGGAGATCGCTCCTCCGGGACAACGTCCCGGAGGAGCGATCTCCCCCACTAGACACAAGGGAACGGTTGCCTCCGGTAATCGGAGGCAGCTG
This sequence comes from Dendropsophus ebraccatus, assembly GCF_027789765.1. NCBI lineage: Eukaryota > Metazoa > Chordata > Amphibia > Anura > Hylidae > Dendropsophus > Dendropsophus ebraccatus. The sequence continues at coordinate 88,773,099 of NC_091456.1, forward strand.
TCAACTTTGACAGCTGCCTCCGATTAGCTAATTAGCGGGCACGGCGATCAGACCGTGCCCGCTAATAGCGGCGGTCTCGGGCTACACGCGGCACCAGGGACCGCGGCGCTTTAAAGCGGGGTCGCCGCGCGGCCCCGCTTTGAAGTGCTAATGAGGACATATGACGTACGGGTAAGAAAAACTTGTTTTCTATTAAAAGTACATTAAAAGTTATAAAGATGTGTCTATACAATGTATTACTGTATCTGTACCGTTCTGCCACACTGGTAGCCGATAGAAATCCAGGAAGTGAAGAAAAATGGCCCCTGTGCCAATTCACATTGTCTCCTGCTCCCCCTGCTCTCCCCCCTTAGGAGACAAATATTCCATGCCTCTGTCTCACATTGTGTGTGTTTGCTGATGATGCAGACAGGGGGCAGGGCGTGATGTCACAGGAGGCTTGGCTGGATCACCCAATCCCCTGACTGATTCACCATCTCAAACCGGCCAGAAGCAGCTGCTGCACTAATTTTACTGATTGTAATGGGTGGGGCTGTGATGATCACTTGAGGGAAAGCATTGCATTCTGGGAAATGCCAAACCAGGGAGAACAGAAACACAAAACAGAGCAACCCCCCCCCCCCCAAACAAAATGGACTTTTGGTAGTTTCAAAACTGGGATAGACAGGTAAGTAATGTGTTATGCTTCTGCAGAAGTTTCATTTTTTTTAACCTCTACCTGGAGTTCCCCTTTAAGGTCCTCGTCCTCTCCCAGCAAAAACCAATACTTTCTAATAATTTTTTTGAGAGTGTCATTCATAGGGGAATTGGAGGCTTTTTGGTATGCTTTATGGATAATGTCATGTGGGTAACCTCTAGCGGCTAGACGCGAGGATAGTTCTTTGGCCTGTTTTTGGATGAGTTCCTCTGTTTTATTAAAGGGGTAGTGCGGCGCTAAGAAATTATTGACAAAATAACACACATTACAAGATTATACAACTTTGTAATGTATGTTATGTATGTGAATGGCCCCCTTCCCCGGGTCCCACCACCCCCACCCGTGTACCCGGAAGTGTAGTGCAGTATACATACCTGATCCGTGTCGACCGACCCCGTAAAAGACGTCATCTTCGGGAGGCCGGCCGACCCGCTCCTGCCGTCCCTCATGCTGGCCCCCCTCTGCCGAGTCATAACTGTGCCGCGATTGGCTGAGCACAGTTATGCTAAGCCATTTGCGGCTGAGCAGCTGATGACGCGGCCGTGTTGTGAGTGTTAAGATAGGTGACAAATTGGGCAAACATGTCTGGTGTACTATTCCAAATTACAAACATGTCATCCACATATTTGTAGAAAGAAACAATGCACTTAATAAATGTTTTTTTGGCAGTAAACACAAGGTCTAACTCAGGAGCCAGGAGAGGAATAAATTGGTATACATACAGGAGACCGTCGTGCCCATGGCAGTGCCGGTCTCCTGACGGTACCAATCCCCTTTAGAAATTAAAAAATTATAACATAAAACAAAAAGGAGTGCATCCTTAACGAAAGACCTGAAAGACCTGCGTCCGAGGATCTGATCCAGAGCCTCCACACCCACATCATGATGGATGCGGGTGTAGAGGCTCTCGACATCTACGGACGCAAAAGTATAACCAGGCTGCCAAGAGATGGTGTCCAGCATGGAGGAAGTCATTTGTGTCCTTAAGGTATGTTGCAAAAGTGGGGAGTAGTGGACGTAAGGCCCAGTCTAAATACTGAGACAGCCCTTCGGTCACTGAGCCGACCACCGAGATAATGAGACGGCCCGGCGGCCGACTCAGTGACTTGGGAATTTTGGGCAGTAAGTATCACTTGGGGCTGCGGGGAGAATCAGGGATAAGTCTTTCAGCGGTTTTCTGATCCAGGGCTTTATTAGCCACTGCGGAATGCAGTAATCCCCGTAGACATTCTTTGATCCATGTAGTAGGATCTTTATCCACTCTGGCATATGTAGTTCTATCATCCAGTTGAAGGCTAACTTCCTCATCATAATAGCTTTTAAACATGACAACTGCTGAGCCGCTTTTATTAGCGCGAGAAATCGTCAGATCCGGACGTTTTTTGAGACAGTCCAGTGTGCGCAGCTCAGTCTTGGTCAGATTATCGGGGGCTTTTGGGTAGATCAGTGCCTGGGTGTCGTTCAGCACGGATTTATGAAAAAGGTTGATCGCTTCACCTGGAGGGATTTGAGGTGAAAAAGAGGATGGTTTGCCTTCCCTAAATGGCTGGTCTGCTTTTTTTGTGGTAGAAGGCTAGGTAGACATTTCAAATGGATAGTCCAGTGTAGCAAGAGTGTGAACAGACTCCAATTCATGAGATGCATGTTCACCCGGTCCAAAAAAGCCCAGTGGACCAATAACATATTCAGGGTTATACATTTGGAGGTTTGTGGAAGGCATAGTATGGATGTTAAAGTATTTATTCAAATTAATCTTCCTTATGGCTTTGAAAAAAACAGCTTCAAATAATTCAAAGGAGAACTCGTTATTAATACCAAAATTGAGGCCTTTAGTGAGTATCACATCCCTCAGGTAGCGTGATGTCAGAGATGTTCACGACATTAGGGGGATCCATGAGGGTGGTCTGGGTTACTTCCAGGATACCTGCTTTCTGTCAGGCTAGGGAGACACAGACAAGGCAGTGAGCCCTAAACTTGCCCCAACCAATGTCCCTGCCTACTTGCCACGCACGGCCCTAAATGGCCGGGGACAACCACGGAGTCTGCCCCTACGCGGAGTAGGTGAACACACAGAACGTAGACAGACAAACAAACAAAATGGAGGAGAGTCAGAGAGCCAAGTCAAAACCAAATGGATAACGCAGTACAAAATCAGAAAAAGAGCAGATAGTCGGAGGTCAGGCAATAGGTCAGAAACTGGCAGAGCAATAGCAAGGGTATAAGGACAGGGGAACGCTGGGAAAGGAGCAGGGGAGCTCGGACTAGTAACAACTAATAGCCAGCAGGGAAGTGAGCAACTGACTGCTTTTTATCCAGGATCAGAGCCAAGGTCCAGCAGCTGATTGGAGCAGCCCTGATTCCAGCCCCAAGTTCAGCTGAACAGACCTAGCAGTGCAGTAACCCCTGCACCGCCAGAAGTCTGTCAGGCAAGGCAGGTGTGGCTGGAAAGTAAGACACAATTCAGACAACATTCAGTGCAAACAACAGATCAAGCTCAGCACCTCCTCGGCCGCAAAGTCACATTCCTAACGCTTGTTTGTTAACTTTTCGCCTCCTCAAGCGCCCTCTGCGGATCGGACACCTAAAGGGTTACCCTGAGATCTGGACGACACTGCAGCATATTTGTTGCTGTTGTCCAATGAGCTGGAATCTGTATTGGTGGTATTATAATCCATCGCCTTTTGTCGGAAGCTGATTTTTCTCTTTCTCGCTGCTTTGTTTATTTGTTTACTATTCCGGGTGAAGATGCGATCCTGATCGTAATCTAACTTGTCTCTTAAGAATTTTTCTTTCTAACCCCTTTGAGGACCAAGCCCAAAATGACCCAGTGGACCACACAAATTTTCATTTTTGCGTTTTTGTTTTTTCCTCCACCCCTTCTAAGAACTCTAGCACTTTCATTTTTCTATCTACAGGCCATGTGAGGGCTTGTTTTTTTTACAGGAATAGTTGTACTTTGAAATGGCGTCTTTCATTTTACCATAACATGTATGATGGAATCCCAAAATTATTATTTATGAAAATTTAAATTGGTGAAATCGTAAAAAAGAATGCAATATGGTAACGTTTGGGGGGTTCCTGTGTCTACGTAATGCACTATATGGTAAAAGCGACATCATAAACAATATTCTATAGGTCAGCCCGAACACAACCATATGCAGGTTTACACAGATTCTGTTATATATATAATTTTTTATGAAATCCTTTTTTTTAATTATTATTAATTATTAATAAAATGGGCCTATTAATACCATACTTGTGAAGATCGGACATTTGATCACTTTGCGCTTCATAGGTCAGGGCGTACAGGTACGCTCACGGTCGTCTAGGCACAGGCTTCCAGGGCGTGCCTGTACGCTCTAGGTCGTCTAGGGGCTAATTTCCTTGATTGTATCTTGGAAAGAAAGCAAGTGGTCATCCAACTTGGAGAGAAAGACTGATGACTTGTCATTCGCAACCCATGTATGATATTCAGCTTTGGCTTTGGATAAGTCCATGTTCACAGAGTCGTGCTCGATTTGGTTTCTGTTGAGCACTAGAGACATGAGATTTAGAGCATGTAAGTGATGCGCTTCTTGCCATTGTTTAATGAAGGTGTCATCCTCCTGAAATTGGGAAGGTGGATTAAACGACCTTAACCCTCTGGGTATTCGGTTGCTGGCAGCATAGGACTTCAACAAATTCACCGTCCAAAAAAGGCAAACTTCTTTTTTGGCCAGTAATTAAATACGGTTCTCAAGAGACTTGAGGCTGAGGACTTGCACCTCGTCTTTAGTATTGCAAACATTAAAAAACGCGCCCGCATCCACCCTTCCTGCATAGAAAGTACTGGTAGCGGTGTTGCTAGTAGTGTCCATATTTGATTCACTCTGCGTGTTCATGTGTGCTCAGGCCAGAAAAAATACAATTACTAATGGGCAAAAAGGCAGATGACCGCCACTACAACGAAACAATACGACTGGTGCAATAGGACTAGCAGAAACAATCCGCTTGCATTGTGTGAGACTTGGCTAGTGGAGGTGCTTCTTGCCGGCAAACAGAGAAACCAAATCAGAGTACGAAGTGAAAAGAGGCGGTCACTCACCACGGGTCTTTATTGAATCCACACTGCAGACTAGAGCATTAGTGTGCATCATTTGTGTGCACATTATGTATCACCTGTTATAAGACACACCTCTACCATTGTGACGTATGCCAAACCTGACGAAGCACGAGACCGCGTGAAAACGTTTGTCTGATCTCACCCGCTCTTCCCCCTTCCTTGCTCTTGTCCGCAGTGGGGATTCAATAAAGACTTTATTGGCTGACCCGTGGTGAGTGACCGCCTCTTTTCACTTCGTACTCTGATTTGGTTTGTCTGTTTGCCGGCAAGGAGCACCTCCACTAGCCAAGTCTCACACACTGCCAGCGTATTGTTTCTGCTAGTCCCATTGCACCAGTCGTATTGTTTCGTTGTAAGCCGCCCATCTGCCTTTTTGCCCATAAAAGTATTTATACCATGCATTGAGACTATGTTCCCACATCGTCTTTTTTTTTTTCGTTTTACAGACACCTTTTAGGACATCCGTCTAAATAATGGCTGTTATATTTTATGGCCGTTGTTTTGACTCAAAATGATGGACATCCTAAAAGGCAGATGGAAACGGTAAAAAAGAAGAACATAGCCTGAATGTCAGGGGCAAAATAGCAGAATTATAACAAATGTAATAAAAAACTATGAAAAAATTGTACCAAGTAAATTTACAGAACATTTTATAAAAATTAGCCTCCCATAGCTCTGTAGAATAAAAAGGTATTAAGCTAAGAATATGGCAATATGAAGATTTATGAAACAACTAAATATATATTATTTGGGTTTCGATCCAATTTACAAATATTTGTTTTATTTAATGTGTAAAATGAAGGATGGCTCCATTGATGGAAAAAAATATGAAGAGGAGAGGAGAGAAGATAAAAAGAAAAACACAAAAATCGTGTTCCTCGTTCCCTGTTTCTGTCTTTCTTCCTGCCTATAAAAATTAAGTTATTGGCTTGCTTTGATGGGCAGATGGCATAGTTTTTATAAAGCAGTAACTTTACAGTGAAATCAGCTTAGGCTATATTAACACAAAGACTGCCACAAATAAATATCTTGTTAAAATTGTGAACCATAGGCTTTAACCCAACGACAGCCAGGGAGTGCTGTTCTTAGCTGGCAAAGGCTGATCGACCATGCCAATTGATCATTAATAACTTAAATGGCCTGTATAGGCCTTCATTGGTGATTCACCAGTCCACAGACAGCTCCAGGCTGCAGTGGGATTCTGGGATTGCTTCATGATGCCTTCACAATCCTGTAGCAATCAAGTCAAGATAACACTGATCAATGCCATACATATGTACTGCATTGATCTATAAGAGCAATGCATTACAAGTAAGTGTAAAAAAATTTTTTTTATGAAGGTTATGTTCAAACACATATTCTTATGACATGAATGACCATTGCTGTCATAAAAAAAAGTGCATTGAAGGCAATGCAAACAACGTCCTTTGTCAATTATTTCCCGCCGTTATGCATTGAAATCAATGCAATTTAATTATTACATTCCTGATCTAGCACAGTAAATGGCATATTTTATGGGAAACTTAAGTGTGTCATCACAAAGTAGAATTGGTTGAATTCTTACCAGTCTGACACAGTGCTCTCTGCAGCAAATCCCCATAAAAAAACCTCTTCTGCTTTGAACAGCTCCTGTCACAGATAGAGGTGATAGCAGAGAGCAGTCTGTCAGACTGGAAAAACACCACTTCCTGCACGGCATACAGCAGCTGATGAGTACTGGAAGACATGAGATTTTGAAATAAAAGTAATTTTCCACCATTTTTTGTGTCAGGAACTGCAATGCTATAAGCTATGCAGTTCCTGATCTCCTGCTATGTTCTAGCACTGCTACAGAGTGCTAAACAGTGCAGGATGCTACCAGGATGCAGGATGTACTGTATATTCTTATATACAGTAGACAGGAGGAAGAGGCTTCCTGACACAGCTCTGGTGTCTGGCAGCTTCTGTCGAGAAAGCGATGATCACTGTCACCGCTCGCTCTGCTTCTAGCACAGTAAGCCATGATCGTAATCACATGTAATCACACAATCACATCAAAATAACACTAAATAACTAAATAAGCTAATTAAATGTAAATGTAAACATAGCCTTAGATGCCGGATCTGGCAGTAAATGTCACCATGTGTGGAGCTCCTAGGCCTGTTCAATTTTCTCTGCCCCAACATGGGGACGTTCATGGATGTTAATGATCAGTTCATGGATGTCAATGATGGTTGATTACTGTGAATATGTTTAAAGGGGTTGGCTACTTTATAGTAAAATAGGTCAGTGTACAGTATTAGTAAGTGTATTCACTGTATATACTGAGAGCAGCTGTGTACCTCATAGAGCTAAAATCCCCTCCTCCAGGCTGGGTTGTCCTGCTCTGTTTTGTTTCTGTTCATAAAATAGCCGACATAAAGGAGCATGTGACCATGCCCCGCCCCCTGTGTCCTCCATAGACATATACAGGCTCAATGGTTGCCACTGGGGGGGTGGGGCAAAGTCACATGCTCCTCCATGTCAGCAATCTTATGGGCAGAAACACCACAGAGCAGGACAGTACAGCCTGGAGGAGGGGGTGGGTCTGATTTTAGCTCTATGAGGTACACAGGGAGCTGCTGTCAAGTATATACAGTGAGTACAGTTACTAATAATGTACACTGACCTATTTTACTATAAAGTGGCCAACCCCTTTAAGTAGAAGTGTCCAGTAAAGGCAGGTTTGTACACTGAATAAGATAGCAAATGGATTTTGCTTTGTTTATAAAAATGTAAATCTAAACACATGACACTAATTAGGGATGAGTGAACCGAACCGTTACAAACCAGTTTCGTTACGAACGCTGGGAAAAGCTCGGTTCGGGACCGAACTGAACTTTGAGAAAGTTTGTTACGAATCTGGTAAAAAAAAACAACGGCAACGCAAAATGGTACTTTTGTCACAGAATAGACCAGGATACAAGGGATTATTACTCCTAGAATCACTTGTATCCTGGTTTTGTCTTTAATATCAAGATGTGTGACATCACCCCTGTGATGACAACCTCCAAGAGAGGACCAAACAGAAGTAACTGCTTAATGTAACAATATATAATATATCATCACTCTATTCAACAAGACAAGGATGCACTGTGGTTAACAGTGACTTCAAGTAACACTTTGTGGGTAAAAAAAAAAATAAAAGTGTGTTTTATTTCCAGCATATAAATTAAATGTTTTCACCAGTAAAATATCATTTTTCCCCAAAAAATCAAAGTCATTCCCCCAAAAAGGTGTGGCTTTCGAGCATGAAAACAAACACAGTTAACTCGCACAAATTTTGGTGCACATTCAGTAGAAACTAAAATCATGTAAAACTTTTATTGTACATTATAGGCATTTGTAAAATTTAGTGGAGGTAAATGCGCAAAAATTCCCATTACAAAATCCGTGAATTGCGGAAAGGTGAAATCATTTAGTTGTAATAAAATTGATTTCACACTTTATATTTATTATTCTTTGTCATAAATAGGCAAAACTGATAGAAATCTCAGATACTACACAAATGAGATACATATATATATATATATATATATATATTAATAAGAAATATAATAAAGCTGTTCAGCCTTGGTTTAAAAACCAAAGAGAAATGATTAAAAATTTAGGAAATCTTTTGATCTGTGGAGTTTCTGAAAATCTATTCTTATCCTATTCAAAGCAAGGGTTAGACTTGAAGGGCAGAAGATCAGGGAGTTAGATCACAGAGAACAAACGGTTTAACACTGACACTGAGTCACAATGCAGAGGAAATCACAAAAAAACAAATTTGTTATAGTAAGGGAATTTCTCAGCATTAAGTGGAATTACTCAGGCATACCCTCCAAATTCTAAGTGAAGTGTAGAGAATAGAAAGGACAAAGGTGCATGCATGATACATTTACATTTCTTTAAAAAAACAAAAAAACAAAAAAAACAAAATTTTTTTTACATGACCATTTTTGTTGCTAAAAAAAAAAAAAAAGACAAAAATACACATATTTGACGTGGACATGCTACAGGTGGATGAAAAAGTGTTAAAATATAAAGGAACAAAGAGGATTAGAATAATTGCATTTTATGCCTCAGGGAGCCGTTGTGGATTTTAGAAAATGAAGTTAATGGCCTCATTTTGTGGAAAGGGGAAAAAATTACCACATTTAGAAAACAAATCCAAAATTGTGTATTTCTAATGTTAAATGCAATCACTTTATTTGTTTTATTTAATTATTTGTTTATAGGGATATGGAGAAAAGTGTTTGTACAATTTTCTTTACTTCACTTAGTTGGTATACAGTTGTTTGTATACTATTTCTTTTCCGATATTTATTTTGCACCAACATATCCAGCGGATCTATACAGCAATATAGTACTATGCATATTTCTACAATCTAACCTGTGCATGTGCTATATCTATCACCAGATTTAAAAACACATACAAGTACACAGAAATGAAAAGGACATAGACCTACACTCATATTTTACATGCCATAATAAGATAAAATAGACCATTACTCTTCTTGAACACTGTGATATTAATATAAAATGGACCATAACTCTTTGAAGCCTTGGACTCTTTGTTTTTATATGTGCTATTCACCTCACTGGTCACACAAGAGCTCCTAACCATTTCTGCATGAAAGAGAATATTTTGCATGAGTGTACCAAATAACTGATTTCTTGTATGGTTCCCTATTGCTAATTTTGCTACCTTGCCCTTTTTGATTTATTGAAATGGTAATCACTGGAGCATCCACCTATTTTTTCTGAAAAAAAATAAAAATAAAATAAGTAAAATAAGGTTATAGATTAGGAAACTATTTTGATATCCAGTTCAGCTGTAATAGCAGATAGGAAACGTGGGTGGCTTAGCTGCCCTGTGGAACAAGTAAGATTTTAGACCAGCATGAATATTTTAAAATTAATCAGATCTTCCATGGAAACAGATTAAGCTGAACAAGCTTTCCCAAGAATACAATTTTAAACTGGATATTTAATTTTTATTTTTGTTCTAAAGCATTTTTTTATGGACCAAGAAAATAGAGGGGAGGGTGCGACCATGTTTGCAGTTAAGTATTAAAAAAGGGGATGTGTTTAAAAATGGATTAAATACCAAACCTTTTCATATCGGTACATTTGAAATACCATTTTTATGTATATAATTCAGGACATGATTTTCTTAAGGAGAAAGAAAAAAATAAGCCCACAAAATATGACAGTCCTGGTTGGTCCAATAAAATAAAGATGAGAGAATTCTATACCTTATATGGCTATGTTTACACTACGTAATTTTTATGCAAAGAACGGATGCTGATTGCAATGGAATCAGCATCCATTCTTTACTGCAGGGGCATCATTGCATTGAATTCAATGCAATGCCGCCCGCTGTGCTCACAGGGCGTTATATAAACGTCCATTCTTTAGAACGGTTGTTAAAAGACTAGGTTCACACAACGTTTAACAGCATCCGTTGCATAGCCCGTTCCTGCAGCCAATACCTCCATATCGGCTGCAGGCACGTTCTTTTTTCACAATTGATTTGTGGGCACCGGCGGATCAATTAGCCATTCACTCCAATGCAATTTGCGGCCGCGCTGCACATTGCATTGTGTGAACAGCTGATGTTTCCGGACTCTGTTCAGTGAACAGCTTCCAGAAATAGTTAAAAGGCACATTATTCTAACGCCCGTTCTAAAGATTGGGCGTTAGAATAACGATGTGAGAACACAGCGGGCGGCATTGCATTGACTTCAATGCGATGCCACCCCTGCAGTAAAGAACGGACGCTGAGGCAATTGCAATCAGCGTCCGTTCTTTACTTAAAAAGAACATTGTGTGAACATAGCTATATAATGTACCTGCCTATTATTTCCGGATGTGGTTCAGTGAATAGTGTCTGGAAACAATAGCTGTTTACACATTGGCTAGTGAATGGCTATTTGTTTTTTTGGCACACCTGACAGTACCCACAAGTCAATTTTAAAAAAGAATGTTCCTGGAAAGTCCTAAATGTAGCCTGGCGTCCGTCAGTTTAACAGCGTACATTGCTATGCAATGGGCGCTGTTAAACATAATGTGAACATAGTCTATATCTGTCCATTAGCATTTTCTGTAGCACAGTGTTCAGCTTTGCCGTATAAAATGTAACACTAGTGCAGAGTCATCTTGTTATCATTAGAGGGTAATTGAGATCTAAATAAAATAAACACTGGTTGCAAAGATAAAACTCTGTCTCTCCTGTCACTTACGTCTGGGGACTGTATGGCTATGTTCACACAGTATAACTGTCAGTCTTTCTTTAGGCTGGGTTCACACACAGTATATTTCAGGCTGTATTTGGTCCTCATGTCAGGTCCTCATAGCAACCAAAACCAAGAGTGGATTGAAAGCACAGAAAGGATCTGTTCACACAATGTTGTAATTGAGTGGATGGCCGCCATTTAATGGCAAATATTTGCTGTTATCTTAAAACAAAGGCTGTTGTATTGAAATAATGGCAGTTATTTACTGTTATATGGCGGCCATCCACTCAATTTCAACATTGTGTGAACAGGGCCTTTCTGTGTTTTTAGAAATATGTAGAAGACGGCACTTCCGTGGCGGTGGTGCTCGAGGTGAGAAAAATTTTCAGATATTAGGAAGAGCCCGGCACTCACCAAGTAGATTATGCTTCTTTATTGTAGTGTAGCAAACATATGGTACAAGGACGCGTTTCGGCCAAGCATTGCCTTCATCAGGTACACCCCTAAGCTGATGAAGGCCATGCTTGGCCGAAACGCGTCCTTGTACCATATGTTTGCTACACTACAATAAAGAAGCATAATCTACTTGGTGAGTGCCGGGCTCTTCCTAATTTCTGTGTTTTTAATCCACTCCTGGTTTTGGTTGCTATGAGGACCTGACATGAGGACCAAATACAGCCTGAAATATTCTGTGTGTGAACCCAGCCTTAAACCAACACCAGGAGTGGGTTTAAAACACAGAAACTGTGCAAATCTTTCCATTATAAATTTTGCCATGTCAATTCTGCTAAAACTACTGATTTTGGTTGAAAAAATTCTGACCAAAAGACTGACGGAAATACTATGTGTGATCATAGCCCATTGCTATGTTCACACAAAGTAAAAAAAAAAATAAGAGAAAAGGCGGACACCTTTTCTATTTAAATCTCTACTGAAATCAATGGAATGACGGACGTCCAATGTACACAGTGTATAAAATGATGGATGTTGTCTGCGTGGACGTCAAAATAATGATCAATAAAGATAATAAAAAATAATGACAATTGTAATGACTATTATTTTTGGACGCCTTTTGCAAACAGTGGACTTTATTTTTTAGTTGTTCACACACAGTTTTTCTTTTTTCACCGTCCTTTCACCGTTTTTACTGTTAAATTCAATGGACTTTTTAATTACAGACACACCCAGAGGCCAATTAGTCCACCTGAACTAGAATATTCTACCAACAGCTGTCATAGCACTTACGGCAGCCAGACAGCTAAATGACTGTTGTCATTTTAAACTCAAAATGTACTTTTCTTTATTTTACTATATAATTCAATGGGGGACAAACAGTTAGGTCATAAAAAAACACAATTCTGACAATTTTTATGGTTTTATTTTAGGGTATGTTTGTAAAATAAAGATAAAATATTACTGTTATTTCAAATGGTCACTGTCATTATAACTTTCAAAACCTTAAACAGTAGATGTGAAATAAAGCAAGTCTGCAATTTACATTCATTATTATTATTTTTTGTTATGTTTTTGTTTTTTTCATGGAAAACACAACAATTCCTTTGTTTAGAGTCACCAGAGCACTCACAGAGAAGGCAGTTGTTTGATTTAGATTTTGAAAGTTATAACGACAGGTACACTTTAAGGTCACGTTCACACTACATATTCTATCAATAAAAAAGGTTGAGGTTTGCAGGTTGCAATAACAGCCATTGTTTAGTCACAGTGGACAATTAAGTTGCAGCCTATGGAACCACGGCTGTAGTGTATACACACTGTATAACTACGGTCGGGGTTCTCTTTGGCCGCACAAAATAATTGACAGGTCTGTTTTGTGCGGCTGCTATTCATTGAACAGCGGCCGCACTCAATAGCCTGTGCACACAATGTAAAGTACCCGAATGTGCCTGCATTCCAATTAAAATGAAGTGATGTTCACATGGCCGATACTGCAGGTGAACATCTGAGACATTGGCTGTTATTTGACACGTCTAACACCGGTCGTGTCAAACAACGACCGATGTTCATGCCATGGGAACATGGCCTAAGGTTTTTTTTGTTTTTTTTAAATCTTTTTTTCCCCACTGGTTTACACATTGTTTTCTTTTCACTCAAGATTACAGTTTGAACACTTCAGTACTCAGCAATACCAATATTTCTTAAAGTGCCACTGTCATCATAAAAATTGTTGACATGTCAGAGAGACATACTGTATGAAGAAAAGGATTCCCACAGCATCCACAGGTAGTAGCAAGTGTGTTTATTCACACATCAGGGTACAAAGCAACAACGTTTCGACCTATTGGTCATTATCAAGCATGTCAAAGAGACATGTCAAAAGTTTTGATAGGTCCAGGTCCGAGTATTCAGACCCATATCAATCGGGAGAAACAGCGGGGAGAGGACTGCTGTGTCAGCAAAATCAGTTATATTGAGGATCAGTCAGAGCCCCACTGATTATGTGACACAAAGTCGAGGGATTACTGTGCTTAAAGAGGACCTGTCACCCCCCGTGCCGGGGTGACAGGCTCCTGACCCCCTGCTAGAGGCCCCTATACTCACCTAATCGCGCCAGGTCCCGCTTCCTGATGCGGCCGGGTCACGGAGATATCAGCTCCCGAAGCCCCGCGCACGCACACAGCAGAGTCTGGCGCTCATAGAGAATGAATGGGGAGTCCGATGCTCCGTCATTCTCTATGGGCATCGGACTCTCCTGTCCGGGCTTCGGGAGCTGATATCTCCGTGACCCGACCGGCTCAGGAAGCGGGACCCGGCGCGATTAGGTAAGTATAGGGCGCTCTAACGGGGGTCGGGAGCCTGTCCCCCCGGCACGGGGGGTGACAGGTATCCTTTAAGTCAGCAATAAATTTTTCATCAAGCTGGGTGACAGTAGCTCTTGAGCAATTACAACATATGTAAATGGAGAACACACATACACAAATTTGTCCTTATATATAGTTATCGTCTATATATAAACTACCAATTCTAGATCCAGCAGAGTCAAGTAAGAATGCTGAACATATAATTGAATTAAAATATATATATATTTTTTACTAATCACATATAAGTTTTATTTTAGCCCCAACTTATAGAGAATAGTGGCCAAGGGTGAAACACACTCACTCCTTACACAGGGAAAGGGTATGCATGTAGTATCCACCCCCAGAACTTTTGACATCAAGGCAGGAAGTGATTAAATGAATGCTTGTCACAGGACTACACAATGAGTCACATGGCCTGGGAAGATAGCGCATGTGCAATGCAGAATATTAAAGCCTTAGTCACTGTAGGTTTTTTTTTTGCAAAAATCAATAGTCCAGACGATTTTAAGAAACTTTGTAATTGGATTTATTAGGCAAATATTCCATTATCTGCATTCAAAAAGACTTTCCCCAGGTCCCCCCCCTCCCTCCTCTCTCTTATTCACTGCTCATTATTAGGAAATCTTGACTAGTATACATCAGTCGAGCCCTGTATAACCTATGGAGAGGGGAGGGGGGAGGCGGGAGATTAGTCGCCAGCAGAGAGCAGAGAACAAAGGATTACACAGCGGGACCTGTGTGAAAGCCAGTATTTAGAGGTCAGAGAGGTCAGTGCTGACTTCAGTGGAGATAGCCCGGTGATGTAGCTGTAAATTAACTCTTTGTTGTCCTGTTTTGGTGCCTCATCTCCCTCCATAGAAAATCCCCTATCCATAAAAAACCATGAAGATGGGGGTGAGCTTCAAACTGCTTTTTCATGAAAAAAAAATCATTTTTCAGCTAATAAACTTAATTACAAAGTTCCTTAAAATCGCCTGTACTATTGATTTCTGCAAAAAATAAATTAATAAATAAACAACAGTGACACTTTAACCCTTAGGCGACCCTGGACGTACCCATACGTCCAGGGCCGCCACCATGTGTTCAGAGCGGGGCCACGTGGCCCGGGTGCCGCTCGTAGCACGGGACCGCGGCTATTAGCGGGCACGGTCCGATCGCCGCGCCTGCTAATAAAGTAATCGGATGCAAAGTTGACAGCTGCATCCAATTACTTGATGCAGCCGTTCCCTGGTGTCTAGTGGGGTGGATCGCTTCTCCAGGACAACACATCTTACTCCTTCCAGGGTCAGCGCCGTAATGGTGCTGATCCTGGCTCGGCACTCAATTGCTTCCGGCTGCAGCAGCCGGAAGCAATCAATGTGCCTATCTCATCGATCTATGTTGCATATCTATGCAGCATAGATCTCAATAAGAGATCAGTATACTTATACTAGAAGTCCCCCAGGGGGGCTTCTAGTATAAGTGTAAAAGTAAAAAAAAAAGTGTTATTATTAGTAAAAAGCCCCCTCCCCTAATAAAAGTCAGAATCACCCCCCTTTTCCCATGTTATAAATAAAAAATATAAAATAAATAAACATGTTTGGTATCGCCCAAACTAATAATTAATCACATTCCTGATCTTGCACGGTAAATGGCGTAAGCGCAAAAAAATTACACATTTTTGGTCGCATCAAATCCAGAAAAATTGTAAGAAAAAGCGATCAAAAAATCGCATATGCGCAATCTAGGTACCGATAGAAAGTAAACATCATGGCGCAAAAAATGATAACTCACACAGCCCCATAGACCAAAGGATAAAAGCGTTATAAGCCTGGGAATAGAGCGATTTTAAGGAACACATATTTATTAACAATGGAGGATTAGGTAAGTGTGAGTTCAACTGCTAGTGACTTGGCGAGGTTATTTATATTCTTATTTCTTATTTATTAACAATGGTTTGAATTTTTTACAGGCCATCAGATACAATGAAAGTTATACATGTTACATATCGTTGTAATCGTAACGACTTGAGTAACATATATAACAAGTCAGTTTTACCCCAGGGCGAACGGCGTAATTGAATTTTTTTTCTGGTTTCGCAGTGTACTATCAGAAAAATTCAGCCTGTCATTGCAAAGTACAATTAGTGGCGCAAAAAATAAGGGCTCATGTGGGTTTCTAGGTGAAAAAATCCAAGTGCTATGGCCTTTTAAGCACAAGGAGGGAAAAACGAAAACGCAAAAATTGAAATTGGCCTGGTCCTCTAAGGGTTAAATATAGTCTGTGACCTCAGCATAAGATCACATGATACAACCACTGATCGCATGTGCAGATAGACATCATGCCCAGTTCCAGACTTAGCCACATAACAGATGAACTATCTATAATCATATTAATTAAAATGAACAAAATATCTTTGTATCCTTTTTGTTGGTTGCTCTTTTTTAATTCAGCAAGAAGACTATTTAGATATACAGTGGTGCCTTGGATTACGAGCATAATTTGTTCCAGGTCCATGCTTGTAATCCAAATCTACTCTTAGGGGTGCCTTCACACAGCAGATCCACAGCAGATTTCACGCTGCGGATTTGCAGCGAAATCCGCTGCGGATCCAGTGCCAGTGGATCCCTATGAGAATACATACTCGCAGTTGGATTGACATCCCGCTGTATGTAAGTTAACCTCCTGGTGGCCAGAGCATACATCACCTCCTCCCTGCTCCAGCTTGCTTTGGGGGTTCCTGGCATCTGCTCGTCCTGCTCAGCAAATCAGTGCCCCACCGCAGCCACTGATTGGCTGAGCAGGACGTCCTGCCAAAAAAAACCAAAGCAAGCTGGAGCAGGGAGCAGGTGATGTATGCTCTGGCCACCAGGAGGTTAACTTACATACAGCGGGATGTCAATTCCGCTATGAGTATGTATTCTCATAGGGATGCACTGACACTGGATCCGCAGCGGATTTCGAGAAGTTAAAGAAATTATACATTACCTATTACGGTCGTCACCGTCCTCTTCTCCCAGGCGGCATCTGGTGACGACGACGTCAGAGTCGGGGGGCGGTCCGGGTCTTCTTCCTCCTCGGCGTCTTCATGGAAAGTGAATGGGAGAGAAAAGGCTGCTGGTGCACATGCGTACCAGCAGCCTTTTCATTGGCTGGAGCGCATCACATGGCTTCCAGCTTGCTCAGCCCTGATTGGCTGAGCTTGCTGGAAGCCATGTGATGTGCTCCAGCCAATGAAAAGGCTGCCGGTGTGCAAGCGCACTGGCAGCCTTTTCCATCCCCTGGACCCAGAAGTGAGAGACATCGCTGGATAAAGAAGCATGGCTGCTGTCAGAGGT
Source organism: Dendropsophus ebraccatus (assembly GCF_027789765.1). Taxonomy (NCBI): domain Eukaryota; kingdom Metazoa; phylum Chordata; class Amphibia; order Anura; family Hylidae; genus Dendropsophus; species Dendropsophus ebraccatus. The sequence continues at coordinate 88,790,276 of NC_091456.1, forward strand.
ATGTGTGGTCACATGACAGCAATGGGGAAGGGGGTGTGTGTTCAGCATGAACCAATCAGGAAGTGAGAATCACAGAGCTGTGCAGAAGGACAGTGACAGAAACTTTTCTATACAGCAGTGTGAATGGCTAAATGTAAGTGCAGGCACATTATAGCAGGAATGGAGAGGATGGGAGACCATGCCCCTTCCCCACTTTCCCTCCCATCCAGTACAGGGAGCTCTTAAACCAAAGCAATGCTCTTAAACCAAGTCAGAATATTGAAAAACTGTGAGCTCTACTTGCAGAACGCTCTCAATTCAAGTTACTCTTAAACCAAGGTACTACTGTAACTGGTTTTAGCTCGGTCTGGGAAATCTGGTTTTATATGTTTAATGGGCGTTTCTGTGGGTTATGTGATGTGGTTTTTTTATGTTATTGTTTTATAGGTTTGTCCCAACAATAGGATGGGAAGAAAGAATCTCAGGGATTTTCCTTTCTACATTTGATCAACTAATTTGGACACTTTGCAACTATTGACACCATTATACTGACTACATTGGTTCATTTTGTACACGGGTTGTTTGGGTAAGTATACACATTCACAGTTTGGCACTTGCACGTTATTCACTGGTTCACCTTAGCCTTTGTTCTTTTCTTTTTTACTTACTGTATACTTACTGGTCTGACACTTTCACTTTGTCTTTATGTTGATTCGTCTCTGTTATAGGGCTAAGTCTGGTGGAATTGAGCATATTGCGCATGCGCCTCCTAACTGCACACCTCATCATTAGTTGTATCATGTGATATTATGCTGAGCTCGCAGACTATATTTTAGTCTTTAAAGCGACTCTGTACCCACAATCTGACTCCCCCAAACCACTTTTACCTTCGGATAGCTGCTTTTAATCCAAGATTTGTCCTTGAGTCTGTCCGGCAGGTGATGCAGTTATTGTCATAAAAAACAACTTTTAAAATTGCAGCCCTGTGCCCTTTGGCCGTGGCTTAGTTTGTGTATGCATTAGGCTAGCACAACCTCTCCGTCCCTCCTCCCCACCCTCTTAACCATATTTCTTATTCCTCTCCAGGGAAAACTACACAGCTGCTTAACGATCCAGCCCATGTGCCGGGCTGACACAGCTGACGAATAGGAGGAAACCTGCCTGGAGCATTCCTAATGATGAGGAGGATGGGGAGGAGGGACAGAGAGGTTGTGCCAGCCTAATGCATACACAATGTAAGCCACGGCCAAAGGGCACAGGGCTGCCAGTTTAAAAGTTGTTATTTATGACAGTAACTGCATCACCTGCCGAACGGACCCCAGGACAGATCTTGGATTAAAAGCAGCTATCTGACGGTACAAATGGTTTGGGGAGGTCAGATTGTGGGTACAGAGTCACTTTAATATTTGCGGGGGATGGCTACTACATGCGTACTGGTTCCCTATTTAAGCAGTGAGTGTGTTTCGCTGTTTCACTTGCAGCCACTATTCTCTATTGGTTGGGGCTAATATAGAACACCTATTTTGCATTTGGAAACATTGAACTGCACTTTCCATTGTTTGGACCACATATCTAGTAAATCTAAATCATTTTCCATATTACTGACACCTCCCAGGAATATCAACCCTATTGCACACTTTAGTGTCATCAGCAAACAGACAAACCTTACCTAACAAACCTTCTCCTATGTCACTTACAAACATATTAAAAAAGAAAAGGACCCAGAACAGATCATTGTGGCACATCAGTCTCTACTCAGAATATACACCATATAACAACAACGACCATCTGGGATCTATCCTTCTGCAAACCAAAAATCCACTAAAATATCCAGGGATTAAAGTCCAATTTTCTCTAACTTCTCAGTTCTTTATGGGGAACTAACTACTATATGTATGCACAGAGGGGGCCATTCTCCTCTATTGGGGGGCAGAGGGAGTCTGACTACTATATGGATGCAAAAAAGGTGGCCTTCCTACTCTATGGGGAAAGAGAGGGGACCTAACTACTCTATTGGGGCATAGAGTTAACCTGACTACCATTTGGAGGAAACTAATATGTTTCCCTGGCAAATTCTGCAGAGAAGATTTATTTGTGAGTCCCTGAATATGTCGTCAATCGTATTGTCTACAAAGCCTGTGTAGAGCTGGTATCTACCAGTATATGGTCACTGTATAGGGGATAATGGTATTAGTAAAGTATAGGATTTTAAAGTATACAGAAGAAACCTCCTCTACAGGTTACCATATTACTAAGGAGTCCTGGGGATGTGAATAGGGAAAGAGGAGCTGACACTTGAAGGGATGGTGTGTGTGTGGGAGGAAGGTAGAAAGGGTTGAAAACTGTCTGGTGGGTAGAGGGGTGGGGTTGGGAACAGGACTGCTGCACTGTGGTGTTGTTCTACAGATGGGGCACTGCACTGCTATGTTAGTTTATTACAGGTGGAGCGGTATGTTTTTCTGCACTGCTATGTTAGTTTACTACAGGTCCTATTGATGGAGCAGTATTTATTTCTTAACTGCTATGTTTACTACACGTGAAGCAGTATGTATTTCTGCCCTGTGGTGTTGGGTTACTACAGGTAGAGCAATGTATTCTTCTGCATCGTCGTGTTGGTTTACTGCACGTTTTCTACATGTGGAGCAGTATTTGTTGCCTCACTATAGTTCTGGTTTATCACTGGCAGAAAAGTATATATTGCTGCACTGTGGTGCTGGTTTGGCATTATGTGCACTACAAAAATTTTGAGAAGCTCTGATCTAGGCAAATGGTACATACAGGATGGATTTTGTAGAGTTCTCTAGAGCTACAAACACTTTCTATATAGATAGTGGTAGCTGGAGTTACCTAGGTTTCCTGGGTTCCTGAAATATTAATCTTCCTGGAGCGAGGGAGCTTTATCCAGGTAGATTTCATGTCCAGCCAACTCTGATACACTTTCTCACATTTTTCGTTTTACCCAGCTGTGCCGGGACCCTGAAAGGCAAATCTACCTAACTAGATAGATTTAGAATTTTGTGTTTTAGCATAACCTAGTAGAATTGTACACTGAAGCTCTTTCTTAGCATATTTCACTTAAGTTTTATTCCTACAACTTAAAATACATATGTAATCCAAGATATGCAATAAAGGTCTACTCCACTTCATAGTCATAGAATATAGATATAAATAGATAGATATAAATGATAAACTGATAAATGTAAACCCAGCCTTACAAACAGTGTAATAATACATAAATACAATGAAACAGACTTAAAGGGAATGTGTCACCTAATTTTTTTTTTTACTGATTAGATCAGATAATAAAAGCATTTATTGACATATTTTACAGCAAGGCTCATGGATATAGACAGACTCTGTCCCCTTGAGATGAATGTAAAACATCATTGAATGCGCTCTGTGACCTTGTGAAAAGGTCATTTCACAGGGAGCTTCTATTGACTTGTTCTGATGCCATCTACCTAGTGGTGTCGCCTGACTGTAATGCTGTACAGATCACTTTACAGTGGCCTCCTCTTATCACCACAGACAGAACAGGAAGTCCCAGCTTAGTTTGAGCCCCAGTGGTGAGAAGGAAAACTGCAAGAGCCCAGGATTATTTTATAATACAGATAGAAAAATGGAAAATGAGAAGAAATGTCAGCAAATTTCTTAAATATGTTTAACATAAAGAGGGAGATTTATCAAACATGGTGTAAAGGGAAACTGGCTCAGTTGCCCCTAGCAACCAATCAGATTCCACTTATCATTTCACACAGACTCTTTGGAAAATGTAAGGTGGAATCTCATTGGTTGCTAGGGGCATTTGAGACAGTTTCCCTTTACACCATGTTTGATAAATCTCCCTCAAAGTGTTTAAACAATAAGTCATTTTCTGATGACACATTCCCTTTATGGCCATATTACATGGCATTATATAGAGGAGGAAGCAAGCACCAAACAACCTGTCAGATTATGGCACGCTACCTTCTCTTTCCTGCTCGCTGCCTGTGCTATTACACACACAGACATCAAGCAGGAGAAGAGGGGGAGCTGGCTGCAGGGAGCTGTGTTTGGGGCTGCCTGGATGATCCTTAGATTTTCCGTGCAGCCCATTAAAATCCGTGGCAGACACTGCCTTTGCTCCTATTGCAAGGAATGACGTACAGCAGACTGTCGCTATTGTGATCGTGACTTTTTAACATGTTTCAAGACCACGATCAGCCGACATTGTGCATGTTGGCTGATCGTGGCTGTTTAACCTGAGCTATTAAGCCAAACGATTATCGGACGGTAACCGACCGAGCAGGGCTAATAATAATCTGGTGTAATAGAACCTTACAAATTTTCAGCTTCTTGTAGAAGATGTGGTCTTGAAAACTGTGCACACTTGTGTCTTTTATTTAAAAATCATCTTGGTCACCATTTACTTTTCATTGTTATCCATTGTTTTCTGCAAAATGGTGCCCAGTTTATAGATTGTGTGACATTTTCCATAATGAAAACTGTAGGCTCTACCAGGTCAGGCACGTGGCACACTGTGGCATAACTTGTGGTAAAAGTACAAAATGTGAGATATCTGACATACCTCTGTGAACCTCAATGAAAATCTGTCACAAAAGGATATGATTTCCTGTGACTTTTTTTTATTTTTTATCATAGAATTTACTATTTCACGAATTTATTGCATCGTTCTTGATAAACCCTTCTGCTTGTTTTCCCGAAATAGCCCCAGACAAGTGGCAATCCGATTATTTAATTCTTTAGACTGATACATGCCCCATTTTCAGAAAAAAAAAAAACCCTCAATACTAAGTGAGCGGACAAAGTGTAGCCAGAACAGTGTACAGGAAAGTAAATGCTGTGTACCTGCCATGCGCCAAAATCTGGTACTCAAGAGGAATATGGAGAGTTTGCCATAGTAACCCTCCCCTCCCCTGTGTATTTCGGGTCATACATATTCCACACAGAAAATGACTCCTTAATATCATATGGGAAGAATCCTCATATCATACATGGAGTACTTTTCTGAGCAAATTCTTTCTCCTTAGTAGTCTGTATGTGTTACATATTCTGAGCCACTGCAAAATCCATAGTTTTTAATAATTCATTTTTATATTTTATATATATATATATATATATATATATATATATATATATATATATATATATACATATATATATATATATATATAAATTTTCCTAATATTTATGTTATTTTATGTAGTTAATGTGAGCTTCCCTATTTTAGTGCACAGTGAAAGTCTGAGAAATTCTGAGATGTAATATGAAAGGTTTATGTTTATCTGACTTACACACAAATAACGATTTAACCAAATTCAAGTAACTGGAAAAATTCTCACCTGCATGAACACGATAATAAACAAATATAATAATTATAACAATCACTATTGTAGAAGAATCTACTAAAACATAATGGGGGTCATGTTACAAATGTCTTATGATGCAACACTAAACTATTGTGTGAATATAAAAATATGAAGGTTAGTTTAGATGCAAGAGCATTCTCTTTGAACTTAAGTGCTACATCTGGGTTCACACATGTATGTCCAATGTCCAAAATGAACACTATATATATATATATATATATATATATATATATATATATATATATATATGTGTGTATATATATATATATATATATATATACAGTATATATATATATATATATATATATATATATACATATATATATATATATATATATATATAGTGTTCATTTTGGACAATAAAATAATATATATATTATTTTATTTTTATTTTTTTTCACACACAGGGAGATATGCCAGGCTCGATTTTCTTCATGTTCTACTGAACCAAATAAGCACTAATGAACTATTTGCAGCCCAGAGCAATGAATTCTTTAAAAAGGAAATCTGCACCTAGAGACTGATGTAAACTGATCACTTCCATTGTGATTTTTTACAGAAAATATTTTACAAATGCAAGTGAGCAGTCAGCCTAAATATGTCGCTGTTGTAGGTGTCGCACACTTCATGTTTACTTCCAGTTCAAACAGTATCGAGATGATGATTATAATAATAATAATATATAATAATAATAATTACTACAACAATAATAATAATAACAAGAACTACCATCATCATCATGATGATGGAAGACACAAGTGGTGAGACAAGGAGGCAGAGAGGTAGATGTGAGTGAGAAGCAGGAAGTTTCTGCGGGTGTGGGGGGCAGCAGCAGTAGTAGTAGCAGCAGGGCAGATGCCAGTGACTTGGGTAGCATGTAGGGACATCTTGTGATGTCTTCTAGAACAGGACATGATCTCACATGGGGAGAAGAGCCCTTTAGTTCCTTAATCATTTCACGGTTCCTTCGGAGGATTTTTCCCCTCTCTCCTAAAACGTTTAGTCTCAGCTCAGTGATCAGCTGTAAAGAGCACGACAGGGAGCGGAAGGCTTGAATTATCCCAGGCTGCCAGGAGCCCCCAGGCCACAACTACAACAAAAACTACAAACTTTTTTTTTTTTCACTCTCTCCTCATCAACAAGTCGTGAGCCACCAGAATGGAGCTAGACAAGAACTACCCGGCTCCCAGGACTGCCAGGGCAGGTACATGCACACCGGACTATCACTCTGCTAACTGCTCAAGCCAGACCATCTGACATACATATATAGATAGATAGATAGACATATATATATATATATATATATATATATATATATATATATATATAGATAGATATATGTATATATATATATATAGATTTATAGCAAGCAGTTGTTGTACAAATATATATATATATATATATTCACATTGAATTAGCTATGAATTAGCTTTTAGCAATGCACGTGTAATAGTTGTATTATGCACAAAGTTGTTTTTTTTTTTTTTTTTTTATTTGTAGGCTTATTTATAGGATGTAGGCATGTGTTGTATTATCTGACTTGGAGGGATTTCCGTACAGTTTATCGCATGTATTCATATAACCGCATGATTATTTTGTGGTGGTGCAGCGGTTACATGGTGCGGTACTTGCTGCGATGTCAGGTGGATCCATCTAGCTGTTCTATCGGAATTGGATGGCGTCCGGGTGTCTCTGTGGTAGAGACGGCCATGTCTCGGCCATCTCTCGGCCATGTCTCGGCCATCTCTCGGCCATCTCCCATTCATCCATGTGCTGCTGCGGCCGGGGAGCGCACAGGCAGCTCCTTCCCGGCTGATCGATGTCTCACTTTATTAGTCTAATCGCGTGAATAATCGTTTAATCGATAAACAATTTCATCCATGTACAAGGCGAAGGCTTAAATACAAGCAAGGAAAGTGGCCCCACTAGATTAGCGGGATGAGATCTGATCCTTCCTCTCCTGACTTCTATCGATTAGCTGGAGTGGGAGGCGGATGGGGCCGCGGCTGCCGGCTGGGGAGGGCACTGATTGCCGGGGACAATGACCGGGGACACCGGCACCACATACACCTCGTATAAGGAGGGGGGGGGGGGGGGGGCAGCCGTCATCCCCCGACACCACCGAGAACTAACTAGATATAGAGACAGACACAGCAAGGGCCACATTCTGCAGATATATATATATATATATATATATATATATATATATATATATATATATATATATATATATATAGTGGATCTGAATTACACTTTATTTCTAAACATAAATGAACAACAAATATATATATATATATATATATATATATATATATATATTATATCTTAGTACTAGGTTGTCCAAGCACCCTGTACTGCTTATACGGGTCACTGCCATTGTGCTCCTATTGATTCCCTTTCTTCCTTCACCTCCACGTCTCTTATCATGTCATCCTTCCATTATCTAGGTCTGGTTGTACAGATGATCCATGAGGTCACTTACAGAGCTTTATATAGTACACCACCAGTGTTTTCTGTTAGGTGCCCTATGTTATTTCCCCATACAGTTATATATTACACACAACTAGTGAGGACCCCTTGCTTTTCCTTCACATGTAATACATTATCTGGGTTAGCTGTAACTTCAGCCTGTGTAGCTGTCAGATTGGGCAATCTATCATATATCTGCACTATCTAGCTAGCTACAATCTACAATATCTCAGCTACCTCTTTACAGCCTTAGCCTATTATTTCTTAGATACTCCCCGGTGCACTCATTGCTAAGACAGACAGACATAGAGCAGCAACATTAATATTACACCCAGCAGGTGGTCTATTAATTTCTTCAGCCTGGCCAATTGCAGCAAAGGATTCATAAATTGCATTACCCTCTCAAAAATGGAATTATTATTGTTTGCTACACTCATTTTTTCATAATTGTTATCATTAACCTTCATGGGGTTGTTCCAGTGAACCATAAGAATCATCGTCTAATTTACCCACAAATATTTACTTACAGTGTAATATTCTTATTTATTGTATAAACAACAAATCCACAGGAAATAAATATATATACATATATTTAGTATTTGCATCCTATTGTGGAATGAAAGTGAATGTTACAAGGTGTATTGTGCACACGGTTGTATGGATAGTCTATTCGTTATATTAACCATGCAGAATGCATTTAATATATGGAAAATGTTAGTGGAGGCAGAGCACGCAGAATACCCCTGTTTTATGTGTCTAGTGGAGTCTGCTAGGAAGAGGTAGGGATTCCCCTTTAAGACCGTGTATTACAAGAGGTCGTAGTAAGTGTCCCATGGCATGTAGTGAGAATATGGTGAGTGACGGGGCACATAGAATATAGGGAGTTGTGGTGGAGGAGGTGCTTTACCCCTCTGTGACCCGTGAAATAATCTATACAATTGTTTACTCTTAGCCCTGATCACACTGTCAAACACTCCATTGTACAACACACGTGGGATGCACACTTATTACTACACCGTGCCCTCTCCTCTGTAGAGTGCCACTCATCTGCCTCATCATATCCTGACAATCAGGGCTCAAGTGGCACTACACATAGGAACAGTATACAGACCCTTCCCCAACACTCCTTTCTCATGCAACCATACATCTGGGCACCCAAATAATACTACAAAAGAGTTTATTCCCCTTCATTATACCCTATAAATGCTACACAGACATTACAACTGGCCACAGGAAGCTGCAGTACACAATGACATGTTTAACTCATTTTATCTATCTATCTATCTATCTATCTACCTATCTATTATCTATCTATTTATCTATCTATCTATCTATCTATCTATCTATCTATCTATCTATCTTTCTAATTATTTATTCTCTAAATTCTGCAGTTTTGAAGTCACTATTCAGTATACTCTTGTAACATATGTGGTATTATGGACAAATAACACAATTTTAGACATTCATAGGAAAAACATTGCATCATGGTGATATGTTTTCTTCCAAAGCTCAACCAGGGAAAGAAAATCAAATGAATGAAATGTGTATAAAATCTTCTTATAAACTAACATGGCTTTTAAAGTGATCCTATTTGGGCTAATGTTAAGCTTCAATTGATCCATTGTATCTTGCCCATATATTATTTAAACTTATCATACTTAAGGTAAAATTTTAGTTATTAGAGTAACATCAATGGAAACATCAGCCAACTGTTAGGTAAAGGAGTGATTGCCTGAAATGGTTGTGTTCACATATGGAAGATTTGCTGCATTCTATACAATTAAATTTGTCTGTTGCCAAATGTGAAGGAGTTTTACAAACTCCCTTAAGCTATGGTCACACATAGTATTTCTGTCAGTCTTTTGGTCAGTATTTTTTCAACCAAAATCAGGAGTGAGATAAAAACACAGAAAGGCTATGTTTACACTTTTTTCAGCTCCATTTAAAATGACGTCCGTTATTTTGAGTCTAAAATAACAGATGTTTTTCAAAGCCTGGCATCCCCTTAGTGCAATGACGGGTGTTGCACATTATTCTAGTTCAGTTACTAATTGCCCTTTGGTTGTGGCTTAATTGAAAAATCCATTGAATTTAATAGTAAAAACTGAGAAATAATGGTGACAATAGAAGAACTGTGTGTGAGCAACTAATGAAAAAAAATGTCTGAAAATAATGTTCATGTTCATTATTTTGACGTCCGCGGCAAAAACATCCGTTTTTCAATGCATTGTGTGCATAGGACGTCCGTCTTCCCATTGACTTCAATGCAATTGCATTGAAGTCAGTTAAATTGCTGCAAAAATGGAAATTTTTTTAAATAACGAAATCGGACGTTTTTCCTCCATTTTTGACGTTGTGTGAACATAGCCAAACTGTGAGAATCTTTCCATTATAATTTTACCCTGTCAGTTCCATTCCTGATTTTGGCTACAAATGTTGAGCAACATACAATGTGGGAACAGAATTTTTTGCAATAAATATACTTAGTGGGAACACACAGGTTTTACCACCTCTTTTTCATGTTAGATGGACTAGAATTATTTTGTAGCAGAACAAACATAAAAGAACAAACAAAATAATTTCATCCAGTCTGAACACTTTCAAATCATTGATATCAATAACACAGTCTCACTATAGACATGTGGATTTCTGTACCAACCCTCTTCTGTTTGCAGATTGGAAGTGAAGTCAATATTGGATACATTCAATTGATCCTCACGTGACACTGGTTATAAAGAAGGATAGGTTTCACTGGGTTTTACATATTATCAGATATCATCATTATCTTACACATAGTAAAAGAATCTCCACTCTTTCCTTCATAGACCAGTAGGATGTAGGCAGCCATTGGAAGGAGACTCATGATCATGGACAATAGTGTGATAGGAACAATGTATTATATCATTTTCCCATTCCACAAAATATTTTGATGTATAGAATGTATATCATAAGAATCATGTAGTGGCCACCTTTAAAATATTTACCTTAAAGTGTCAATTTTTATTGTGTCAGTTAGATTAGACTGGGTTTCCTTCAGGATAACTTACTTGTTCTTTCAGGCTGGTTAAGCACAAATGATCTGTTTCTCCATATATATACTATCCGTACTACTAAATCAAGTATGGAAAATCATGGATAAGTTGTACATTGCTGATATTCCTAAAGCCTATTGTTAACAAAATATTCAAATACAATTTTAGGTAATTCCAGTTTTTCCTACGTATAAGCTGCATTGTATATTTGCTTTATAGTTTTACAGTTGTGTTTACCACTTACCAAGCTGGCTAGGGATTTGAAGCTTAGACAGATAATAGGTTGAATATTTGATAACAATAAATCATGGTTTTCCTACAATATTAAAACGTTCTAAAGTAATCATTTTATCACTGTAAGCCATGAATAATTTATGTTAGAGATAGCATTGGTATTATGGGCATTAGATATAGTGCTCCTGTGTCATGCTGATATTAAGCATTGTTCTGGCAGGAATGATGGGGCATGTGTGGCACTGTTTTTAGTCAAGGTTTTTCTATCAACATACAGACCACAGTTTCAACAGCGTTTCTCTGTTCAGGTGTGTGATTTAAGTTTACAAAACTAACCTCAAAGTAGTGGTGTCTGACATACGTTTCTACAGATCATTAAACTTGAAAACTCCAGGGTTATCACTTTCAAGGGAGCTGCTATCAGGACATTCCTAGTAGACAAATCGGGTTTTGCTTCACAGCAGTTCATACTAGCAAGTGATTTTGGGTCTATAGTGTATTCATTGTAGTGTAACAAGTAAGGAGAGGGATAAGCGCAACCATGTGCCTAATAAAAGCCAGGCTAAGGTATTTAGGACTGATTTTAGATGTTTAACAGTTTGGGTGTTAGGAAGGCCATAGGAAAATGTAATGCATAAATCACCCTGTTCACCCGAAAGGCTTATTTAAAATTTAAAACCCCAAAAATTCAGATATCGCTTTAGTGTATCCCCATTTCTGTGTAGTGCAGCCATGTTATCTTGGAACCAAGTCATGTAACCTGTAGGTGTTGTTTGCCCAGATGCTTCCACAATGGAGTTCTTCCTAAGGCCAAGCTGTTACATGAAGAGAACAAAGTTAGTTTCTTTCATTAAGTAACAAAAGTCAGGTATACAATGAGTTACAGTACTACTATTTTATCAAAAAAGAAAAAACTTATTTTTTTTCCACCATTTAAGGTCATAAGCAGACATAGGGAGGGCTAAGATTGAGGAGAGCCTTACAAAAAAACACTCCTCATTGAGCATAACTGTTGGGAGTGTGTAGTTTAGCTTTAGGCTATGTTCACATTCTGTACAAACAACGACCACTATACCGTATTGGCTGCTGGAACGTCATTTCCTTTTATTCGGATTGCAGGCAGAATTGGGTGTGCCTGCAACCCCATCAACCATAGAACTCTATGCAATGTACTACTGTCAGAATGGCCATACATTGTGTGAACAGAGCGGAACAACAGCCGTTGTTTGCACTTTAGCGACCAGGAATAATTGACATGTCACATATTTCAGTGGCTATGCCAAACAACAGCTGTTGTTCAATACAGTTTGAACAACGACTGTTTTTCCCATAGAGTTCAATGCAGTACGTTATTTTAAGGCAAGTTGTTTTAATTGCCAACAAAGGCCGTTCTTGTCGTAAGAAATACACTGTGTTAACATGGCCTAACGTGTTTTTTTTTTTTTTTTTTGAATGATATTAGGCGTCTTATACAGTATATACTTTCACTTACATTTTTGTTAGGCTGGGTTTGGGTTCCTTATGTTGATTTTCTATGATTGCTACATACTGCGTTTCTCATTACTTTGCAATGACGATACATAAATTCATAAATGTGAGGTTAGCCAGACCAATAAACTGATCAAACTGACCGAAAAGCTGAGTTTTGTGCTATAAAGAAATAAAGAATAAGTAGTGTGCAATGAGAAGAGTTACATTAAAAATGGTATTAGTTATAACAAGATGCTTTATAAATGTACCAGTATGTTATATAGCATAAGTATACAGTTGTAAACTTTGTTGGTTATTTGTTGGCTACAAATGGCTTTTACATGTTGGGGTTGAGCCTAGAAACCAAGAGAAATGATACAAAATAGGTAGGTTGTCTTTTCAGTAAGAGATTCCTTATAATGAAAAAGAAAAATAAGGTTGGGAATAAGGTTAAAGAATTAGTTTTCTTTCAGTTTTACAAGAAATATTTCCAACTAGATTGAGGTACAAGGTATGTCTGACAATCCGCTGATAAAGTACTCATGCTGCCCTTGCTAAGTGCCCAATCTATACAAGGTCAAGCCAAGCACAAAAACACATACAAGAGCAGAGAATAATGATCTGAAGACATGTCTGTGATATCATTAATGTCAAATCTCAATTACCTTCCATGTTGACAGCCCAGCTTAATTGTATTTAAATACATCGTCAGCTGTGCTTTAATTTTCCTGCACCTGAGAGATGGTCTTTCTACAATATTAGAAGTTTGCTACATGGATTATGACCTTCCTCTTTATAGTGGTCTGTGATCTCCTTCGTTTTCAGTAACACTCCATACAAGCCTTATTCACTGGGCTATGCTTAGTACAAGGCCTAAGGGCATGGAGTATCACACAGGGATTTCACCAAGGCGATAATCCCTGAGAAATTACTGCCACTCATCGGCCTTGCTCTAGGCATAACACAGTGTATCAGTCTTGTCTGAACTGTTCCTTTACAAAATAAATGCTATCCTTTACCAGTTAGTTAGGTTCAAAGTTACCAGTGCTTCTTCCATTACCAAAACTGCTGTACATGTTCATTGTTAAAGTACCCAAAATAAAAAAAAAATAGGACTCAAGTATACTTAGACAAAACCATTATATTATAAATATGAAAATAATAATAATAATACAACATATTAATAAAGACTGTGTTGAACTTTTTTTCTTTCTCGACTATCAACAACTTATAAACAGAATGCAGCATCACAATTAAACACCTATTATATAAATTAGCCTATGGAGACAAGGCCCCAAATAAGTTGAAAGCGGGTGGACATTTCCCCCTAAAATGATGTATGTTTATATATGTTAACCAGAATGGCATTAGTATTCAGTTTTATTAATAAGGCAGGTAGTGCCATCAACAGTGGTAGTGTTCCAAAATTGTATCATATTTAACAGTAACTTACAGAACAATCCATGACTTAAAAAAATAGTATTTATATAGTATTATTATTATTGGATAAGTGCATTATGACATATTTATTATTTTGACTGGCCTTACAAAAACCATTATATAACACATAAACTATTCAAGACAGAATAGAGTCTATTATAAAGTTTAGCAAACCAGCTAAGTGTTCCCTCACACACACTTTTTGTCTGGCCTTTTTTCAGGCCAAGAAAAAAAACGACAATGCGGCGCATGGCATTTTTTTTTTCAATGTGTTTTAGTGGTATTTTTTCTGGCATTTTTTACTTTATGTATGAATAATGTCTTGTATCTTTTTGACATTTTTTGGTTTGGCACTTTGACCCGAACATGGACTTAATTGTTACCTGGGTGGGGTGGTGGTGGTGGTGGTGGTGGTGGGGGGGGCAATAGGAATGATGTTAATTTAGGGTCCAGAAAGATTATCTGACAGATTATCTGAAGCCAAAGCCAGAAACAGAGTATAAACAGAGATCAGGTCATAAAGGAAAGCCTGAGATTGTTCCTCTTTTCAAATCTATTCCTGGCTTTGGCTTCAAATCTTAGGTAGATAATCTGTCAGATCATCTTTCTGTGTATATGCACCCTTCCACCCTGGTCTTATTCCAGTGTTCAGCCAATCAGTGGCTGAGGTGGGAACCTGCTGTGGCCATTGATTGGCTGAGCAGACACTTGTGCAATGTCAGCCAATCATCGGCTGCAGCCTTAGCTGCTGATGGAAGATTTGAAGAACCAGAGCCTGGCACACTTCAAACTCAGTGTGAAGAGAGAAGATGGGGGGGAGAGGGGAACGATGGGTTAAGTGCAGAGGGGAGCATCTATACTCCCCTCCGCACTTAACCCATCGCTCCCCTCTCCCCACTCTGCGCTGAACCCATCCCTGCAAGGAAGGGCGGGGGGCACTTAACCCACTTCCTTGCTGGTATGGGTACAATGTGAGATCAGTCTTGCCTCAAGGAGGTTCCTCCTGGGGGCCACATTGTTCAGTATAACACCCAAAGGGTTAAGTCTGGATGTGTTACACCCTCACTTAACCTCTTGTGTGCCAGACTATAAGCAGCATCTGGCAAAATGGTACATACTGTAATGCACAGAACACCTGTCAAAATGATGGGTGTTCTGCTCCTGCCTTTTTTTTTTGCATCTCCTCTTTTGTCCTTCAGCTATCGGTATCCAGTTTGTGGTGGACTACCTCAATGACCAGCATTTAGATTTTTTTTTTTTAAATAAAATAGTGAACAAGGAATATGGGGGTGTTATTTTTGAATAAAACATTTTTAGCATTGTGTCATGTCTTTTTTAATTTACTTTATAGGCTTAGTAGTGAAAGCTATCTGATAGACGGCTTCCAGTAGTAAGTCGGGACTTAGTGTTAGCTGGTATAAAATGGCTAACACTATCCCCTCAATTATTACCCTAGTACCCAACGCACCAAGGGTACTGGGAAAAGCTTGGTACCAGTAGTCCTAAAGCATCAAAATTGGTGCTCCTGGACTGGTAATTAGCAAGCTGATATTATTAGGGTTTGAAGGGCCAAAATAAATGGCCCGTGCCACACTGGAACTACTAGGCTGTTGCTGTTTGGGCTTTTAACCTGGCTGGTTTTGAAAATGGTGGAAACTCTACTTGCTTTTTAAAAAAAATTTTTTTTTTGAAAAGTTAGTAGGGTTTCCCCCATTTCTATAACCAGCCAGGTTAACAAACCAAACAGCGGCAGGCTAGTAGTACCAGTGTGGCATGGGCCATTTATTTTGGTCCTCAGCTTAATTGTGCCAGCCTGCCACCACCCAGCCCAGGAGCATCAATTTTAATGTTCCAGGACTACTGGTATCTGGTTCTTCCCAGACCGCTGGTGCAGTGGGTACTGGGGTAATAATGGTCATGGTGGTGGTGGTGGGGAGGTTAGTATTAGCCATTTTATACCGGCTAAGCCCTGACTTAGTAATGGATGGCGTCTTCCATTACTAAGCCGGTAAAGTAAATTAAAAGAGACAAGACACAATTAAGAAAAATGTTTTATTAAAAAAATTAACACCCTCACACCCCTCGTTGACCATTTTAGGAAAAAAACAAAAAAAAACAAACACTGGTCATTGACATAGTCTACTGAAGTCCACATAGTCCGAGAATAAAAGAGGAGACTCCAAAAAAAAAAAAAAAGGAAGGAGCAGAACACCCACCATTGAAGTGTGATGGGCTCAGGCTCTTAAAATCTGCCATCGGCATCTAAGCTGGGACATTGCTGCAGCCCCCTCAGCCGCTGATTTTTTTCAGCCCTGAAAAGCTCCACAAAAAAACGCCATTCATATAAGCTCTGACGTTATTTAATGGAGCATTTAATGAAGACTTCCATTGGAATCTATGGGAGAAAAACGCCACAGTTTGCTGAAAAAAAACGCCACACCTGCTGTGTTTTGGAAAAACTGCCACAGAGCCTTAAAAATGCCAGAAAGGAAAGAGAAACGCCACTTCCCAAAAAAACGCTGTTTGGAAGATCTGCCCACTGGCATTTTTGCAAAAAAAAAGAAAAAAAAAAAAGAGCCATGGTGGTTTTATTTAAACATTTTTTAATAGGATTTTAAGGCAGCCTTAAGTGTTATACTAACTTTGGACCATAGTACATGTCTGTTTGGGAATACAGTCTACACTGTAAACAATTTCAGGTACAGAAGTGTATTTACTGAAGTTGACTGGAAGACCACCAACAGCTTCTGATACAAAACGTTTGCATGGATACAAGTAGCAGAGACAGCCATATATTTGCCATACTGTATGTATGCGATTTTCAATCCAATTACATCAGATAACTGATATATAAATAACAAAAATAACATGGCTCAAATCTGAAACGGATATTTGGATATGGAGAGACATGTCATGTATTACAACATATTAAACTTTTAAGAAATATAAATGTAGTGGTAGAAGCAACATACAGGGGATTAGGTCACTAGAAAGATAAGGAGAAATACAGTATTTAAGTAAATATTTCGAAAAAAAAATTGCAGGGCCATGTTCACATGTTCTCATTTGAAATCTATGCCATGGCCAGGGCCAGAGGCTCTTAATAAAGTTGGTGCACCTTGCACTAGCACATACTCCATTGAGACCAGCATGCAAAATGCCAGTTTTTAATAAACTAGATGAGTGAAAATGTCCTTCTACAAAATATGAATTAATCTGAATTATTGTGAATTTCATACCTAGCAAATCAATTTTACCATCTCCATAGATGAGTGAATCTTCAAAAATCCTCTCTTCTTCTCATTCTCTGAAATGTAAATCATCTCAGTATAAGATGAATATAAAGGTTGGTAGTGGTAAGGAATCAGGAATTATACAAAATAATACTGCTGAATGGTCATGGCTACTAAACTGCCACCCGTCAGGCTATATGTTGTAAACTTGTCAAAAAGGGATGCCAATGCACAGCCTAAAGTGTTGCTGAGGGACCATTGATTTGTACAGGCAGAATATAGTCATGTTGTGACCATTTTCAATTTCATGGATGTAATCTGTGGAGGGGGGACTCAGTCAGGGGCGGTCTTGGCATTTCTGGGGCCCCAAGCGAAGTTATGTCTGCCCCCCCTCAACACGGGTTCCACAACAATAGACCGCTGTGTGCTGCCCCCAGTAGTATATACCCCTTGTGCACTACCGCCAGTATTATATAGACCCCTTGTGTGCTTCCCCCAGTAGTATATAGACCCCTGTGTGCTCCTCCAGCAGTATATAGACCCCTTGTGTGCTGCCCCCAGTTATAGACACCTGTGTTCCCCCAGTTATATATAGCCCCCCCGTGTGCTCCCCCAGAAGTATATAGACCTCCTGTGTGCTGCCCCAGTTGTATATAGACCCCCTGTGTGCTGTCCCCAGTCGTATATACCCACTGTGTGCTGCCCCCAGTTGTATATACCCCCTGTGTGCTCCCCCACTAGTATATAGCCCCCCTGTGTGCTCCCTTAGGGGTATTTAGCCCCCCTGTGTGCTCCCCCACTTGGATATAGACCCCTGTGTGCTCCTCCAGTTGTATATAAACCCTCTGTGTGGTTCCCCCAGCAGTATATAGACCCCCTGAGTGCTCCCCCACTAGCATATAGCCCCCCTGTGTGCTCCCTTAGGGGTATTTAGCCCCCCTGTGTGCTCCCCCACTTGGATATAGACCCCTGTGTGCTCCTCCAGTTGTATATAAACCCTCTGTGTGGTTCCCCCAGCAGTATATAGACCCCCTGTGTGCCCCACCAGTATTATATAGACCCCTTGTGTGCTGCCCCAGTAGTATACAGACCCCTGTGAGCTCCCCCAGTTATATATAGACCCCCTGTGTGCTGCCCCAGCAGTATATAGACCACCTGTGTGCTGCCCCTAGCAGTATATAGACCTCCTGTGTGCCTCACCAGTAGTATATAGACCCCCTGTATGTTCCCCCAGTAGTATATAGACCCCCTATGTGCCCCACCAGTAGTATATAGACCCCCTATGTGCTCCACCAGTAGTATATAGACCCCCTGTGTGCTCCCCCAGTAGTATATAGCCCCCCCGTGTGCTCCCCCACTTGGATATAGACCTCCTGTGTGCTCTCCAAGTTGTATATAGACCCCATTCTGCTGTCCCAAGTAGTATATAGACCCCCTGTGTGCTGCCCCCAGTAGCATATAGACCCCTCTGTGAAGCCCCAGTAGTCTATAGCCCCCCCGTGTGCTCCCCCCATTTATATAGACCCCCGATGTGCACTCCACCAGTTACACAGGCCCTTGTGTGCTCCCCCTCCCATATAGTATATAACACAATAAAACAAACACATACTCACCTGGGTCCGGGCATCTCCTCTTCTCTTCACTCTTGTGGCTGCAAGGGTTTTCCCTGCGGTCACAAGAGGCCGCGCTCCCCTTGTCCTGGTGCCCATGCTCCAGTGATGTCACTGGAGCACCGGCACCACAAGGACAGACCGACCACTTGTGACCGCAGGGAAAACACTTCCTGCAGCCACAACAGTGACTGATAGGAAGGAAGCCAATGTCTCCCGCCCTGTCAGGGCTGCTGCATGTAACTATGAGCGCTCATTATGAGTGCTCATAGTTACAGTTCAGATGGCAGCAGCGAGCGGGGCAGCGGCCCTGTCCAGCCATCTTGAGCACAAAAGCGGGGCGTGGGGGCCCCCTTGGATGTTGGGGGCCCCAAGCGATCGCTTGGGGTGCTTGGTGCCAAAGACCGCCACTGGACTCAGTGTGTGGTGTGTGGTAGACCATGTATTTAAAGCCAACAAAAAGTACACAAATGGACATAGCATAGTCATAATACGCCTATGTTTTGCCCATTCAAGTCAATGGGCCTGTTGGCATGTGTCAACATTCCTTTTTGACTCATTTCTGACTGATAGTTTTATGTGTGGCAGAAGATGAGATAGAAACCTAGCCTTAATGACATCTTTAATTCATTTGACATGTCCCTATGTACTCTGTCCATGTTAGTAGCTGTTCACATTGATGGAGTATAGAAGGTGATGAAGAAAAACCATGGAATTCTGTTGCCCCTAGAGAAGCGGTTTCCAAGATTTATTGGGTAAAATAAATAAAATGAACATACAGCAGCATAATGCCTTGTGGAACAGAAAAGCTCAGATTCTGCCTGCATATGGGGAAGGAGATTTTCTGCTTGAAAATATTTCATGCTGCTGTATATGTATTTTATAAAAAATTGTAAATCAAGTCTAGTTCTCGTGGAATGTTTCTGCCAGGAGCACAGGGCTTTTCTTCTGCTCCATTTGAACATTCTTATACAGGAAGGCTGTCAACCATTATGTAATGCTACCCACTAAACCCAGAAAGGGTAGGTACTTTAGCCAATAACCTGAAATTTATGCTATTTTTTTTTTTTTGCAGTGCTACGCATTTTAGCATTAGGAGTCCAGTGGGTGGTCCTAATGTGGGACCAACCATTATCTCTGTATGTATGCTTCTACAGGAAGGCTGTCAACTGGACTCTTAAACCCAGAATGAGTAAATATTTTAGCCAATAAGCTGCAATTTATACAAAATCGTGTTGCGCATAGTTATTTATTAACTTGCTCAGTTCCTGTTGCTCTATAACACAATTGTATATTTTCATGGTTGGTGACAAATTCTATGGCTTTAAAAACCATATCGGAAGCCCAGAAGTAAAGGAGTGTTCATTCAAAAAATACAGGAAATCATAACACATTGTGGACCTAGAGGTCCTTACAGACATGAGAAAGGACCCTATAAGTCTGAAACGATTTAGTCACAATCACTGGCCTAGACGGGACAGGCCGAGTAGCCTATCAACGAAGAGATCGGGCCAGAAGAGACAGCAGTGAGCGGAGAACATAGGCAAAGGCAATGGGGTAGAATAGATAAGTATGAACTTTATTATTTTTACCGTAAAAAGAAAGGGCTGCACGGACATGTGGCCGTGTACTGCTACAGGTAGCGATACAGGGCCGATGATTTTTAAGCAGGTTTAATTGACAATTGATTAGCCGATTATAGTTTTGTGTCTGAACTTTATTACACGGAGCAATAATCTACCGAATCTGCCTGATCTGGCAGATTATCACTTTGTGTAGTAGGACCATTAAAGCGTAACTGTCATTTCAGGGCCATTTTTCTGAAAACATTAAATATCAACAGTACAAGCGATTTTAAGAAACTCTGTAATAGGTTTTATAAACCAAAAGAGTTTCCTTCTGGACTGAAAAAGCAATCTCCCAGCCTCCCCCCTCCCTTCAGAAGAAGCAGGATTTCTGTCTCCATTATCTGGCTATGGAGAGGGGAGGGGCTGTTAGGAGTGACTGAGCACGGAGGATTTCTGCAAAGCACAACACCCTGCAATCTTCTGATAATGCACAGATAAGAAGTCAGGGGGGGAGGCTGGGAGATTGCTTCTTGAGTACAGAAGGAGGCTTTTTTGGCTGATGAAACCTATTACAGAGTTTCTTAAAATCGCTTATACTACTGATTTCTGCAATAAAAAAAAACATGACAGTTACGCTTTAAGCTATGTTTTGAAGATAGAAACATAGTAGGGAAAAAAAGGCTGTCTCGTTATAATCACAGCCACAAATAAGGATCATTATTTGCAGCCGTGATTATAAAGAGACGAACTCCTTTCCCCGCTATGTTCCCATCCTGGGAACATAGCCTTAGGGCCCTATTACACGCAATGTTTATTGTGCGGTAAATTAATATAGCGTTCTAATTCAAATGATAATCGTTCCGTGTAATTTCAAGCCACAATTGAAAAATTATTTGTGTGTTGTTGATCGTTGATCCTAAAATCATCGGTAATCATTCGCTAATCGTTTGCTAATCATTCAGTGTAATTCACATTGTTCATTCTTTTTCTTAGATCTGATAGAGAAAACAATTGTAGTAATGATCGTTATAACAATCGAAACTAATGACTGTCGTTCTGTGTAATATGGTGAATGATTTCAGGTTAACGTTGAACGATCTCAATTGCGATCGTTTATCCTTAATCGTTAAAAAACATTTTTTCTAATAGGTGTGTACATTGACAGCTTCCCCAGCCCTTTATTAATGCCATATTTGCAATTAACTTTGAATTAAATATGTTCAAGCTTTTTCTATTGTAGATGTTATTTCAGAAATAAAGTACGTTATTGAGTCTCAACCTGTCTTGAAGGAAATTAGCTTTATTTGTAGCAGCCCCACCATTACCCAACAATCAATAACAATGTATTATTGGAATGTTTTAATTTTGTCTATGACTTGCTGACCATTTGTGGTGCACCCTTGAAATACAGAAGGTTCATACATGATAGGCTATGTTCACACAGCGTTTTTTTCAGCTCCGTTTGAAATTACGTCCGTCATTTTGAGTCTAAAATAACGGATGTCATTTAGCTGTCTGGCCTCCCCTTAGTGCAATGACAGGTGTTGGTACATTATTTTATTTTGGGATTACTGATTGCCCTTTGGGTGCTGCTTAATTGAAAAGTCCATTGAATTTAATAGTAAGAACGGAGAAAGAATGGTGACAAAAGAAAAACTGTGTGTGAACAACTAATAAAAAATGTCCACTGTTTGCAAAAGATGTCCGAAAATAATGATCATGTTCATTATTTTGATGTCCGAGGTAAAAACGTCCGTCAGTCAATACATTGTGTGCATTGGACGTCCATCTTTCCATTGACTTCAGTGCATTGCCATAGCAGTCAGTTAAATCGCAGCAATACAGCTATACAGCTGTATGTTATCCCATGTGTAAAATAATGCTATAGTGTCCGATCTGAAAAATAATGATAATTATAACTATTGTGATAGCAAATCTTTATTTATTTTAAAGAAGTCCTATTTTGAATTCCATGTTTATTTTGTGCTGTGCACATTAAAATGTCAAAGATGTAATGCTACTATACTGTAATTGACTGGGTTCCATGCATATTTCTTCTTTCCATACTTAGAAAATATTTTAGCTGAAAATGGAAATACACAGCATTGTGAATGCTATCTGCATAAAGCATACTCACTTATCTATGGTAAATAAACACATTCTTGGGAACCCTATGTACAAATGCTGTTGTAAATATATAGGAAGACAGTACAGTGAAGGGAGCAATAAAATATATTCCAGTTTCTGATGGGTAAGACCTTTATTTTCACAATTTTGCCAACATATGGTAACTTTCACATAAACGTGTACCAGGGGATAATACAAGTTTTCTTGAATTGTATGATATAATTGATTGTTGCTGTTTAAACATATTTATAAGCCACAGAGAGACATTACTATCTGAAGATGTCAAAATTTGTATTGGGTAAATAATCAACTGTAAATACACCTACTAAGAATAGAATGAGCATCTTTATAGTGTCTGTCCATGTAGAATAAAGCTATGGAGGAAAACATAAAATGGGTGGACAACCAATGGATAGACAGCCACCAATATTGTTTTTGGAGAGGTCCACAACAAAAAAAAAATGTAACCTTAATAGTGTATTCAAATATAAAATTTGGTGTAAATTTCATTTTTAGGGACATCAGGGATCCAATGATATTGTCTAAGGGCCTGCCAGATACATGCCTAAGGGCCCTATTCCACAGTAACGATAATCGGCCGGATCGGCCCCATTTGGCCCGATTCGGACGATTATCGTTCGGTGAAATAGAAAGAACGATCAGCCGATGATCGTGTCATCGGGTGATCGTTCATTTAGGGCCAGACCTAAAATCATTGTTCCCCCACCGGGCATCGCTACGGCTGAATAGCGGTGCGTGGCAGGCGACCGACAATTTGACAACAGCAGCAGCAGCAGCATACATTACCTGTCCAGGCTCCTTCTCCGCGCTGTCTTCATCCCCGGGCCCCACGCGCTCTATCTTCAGAATGGCCGGTCAGCTGATGGAGCGCTCAGCCAATCACAGGCCGGGACTGCCGCGGCCTGTGATTTGCTGACCGGCCGTTCTGAAGATAGAGCGCGCGGGACCCGGGGATGAAGACAGCGCGGAGAAGAAGCCTGGACAGGTAATGTATGATGCTGCAAGGGCTGCAAGGACATCGGTAACGATGTCCTTGCAGCCCTCGCTCAACGATCATCGGGCCGTGGAATAGGCCCAGTAAACGAGCGGCGATCTAGCAGATCGCCGCTCGTTTACATCGTTGATCAGGCCCTCCTCGGCCCGTGGAATAGGACCCTAAGGGCCCTTTAAGATGGACCAACGCAGCAAAATCAGTACTCATTTGCAAAGCACTTACAAAGTTTATTCAGACATACAGCCTGGCCGCATAAACGATCTAGTAAACTCATGATAGTTGCCTGCACATTCCCTTTAACAAGGGAAGAGGCGAAGGTACCAGCTGAAGTTCTTCTGACAGCTCTGTGGGAACAGATAAAAATTTTTTAGCAGGTGGTCAATAATTTGCATGTTAATTATTTGGACGGGTGTAATCAGTAACGGACGTTATTCTGTACAGTGTGTACACTGCCATCCAATTTCCCATTGCCTTTAATGGTGCCCGTTATTCCATTGTAAATACAGCTTTTTTAAAACTCAAAATTAGATCTGTATTTGACCTTTATTTTACGGAATGTCAGCAGTCATGCCATGAGAGGGAATAAATTTCTGGTGTAATTTATTGTGAACTGCCATGTCAGTGGGTGTCATGCCTCCTAAGTGGTACAAATGGTGAGTGGTACAAAATGGGCTTTTATTAAAAGATTTTTTGAAAAGACACTGTCATTAAAGGAAGCTGATCAGAAGAACAACCCGGCTCCAAGTCACATGACCAAGATTGACTTCCAATGTATGTCAATGGGGTTGCTTAGATCTCAGACACATAGAGGGAAGAAGAGTGCAGGGCGTTGGTTAGTTCTACTCAACGGACCCTGAACACATCGGACCCTGAACACACTTAGACAAAAACTTTGGAAATGTCTCTCTGACATATCAATTTTTTTTCCAATAACAGGTACCCTAGAAGGCGAATGTACCACTTCAACCCATATATTAAGATTTTCATACAATCTGATGTACGCCATCACTCAAATTACAATTGTTCGATCCTTTTTTCAGTCTGGTTCCTGAGATCTACACCAGTTTCTAAATATGCAGTGAGATCTGTTGGTGCACTGGAGGCAGGTTTAGCAGCCCCAGTGCACCGATATCTCCTCCCCTAGGTGACGCATGGCTTCTGTATTCACCAAGTACCACCTTTTGTGTCAAGTCCGTCAGTAGTACTTATAATAAAAAAGGAAATAATAAAAGGCCAGACTACTGTAGATGGGCCAGGTGGTCTTTTCTGCTGACAATCTTTTATGTTTCTATCTTTTATATTTGATTTATATAGCAGTCAGAAATATGTATTAGGCCGGTGTTACTGAAGATCATCCCACTACTAATGAATTTGATGACACTGATTCGCAAGCATCTGAATTTCCCGCTGCACACAAAGCAGCGTGTGGCCACGGCCATTGTGTTAACTGACAGGTTCTCTGCGGCCACTATTCAATGAATAGCGGCTGCAGAAAACTGATATGTCAGTTTTTCCTGCAGCCGGTTGGAATCCCGTTCGGAGCGTATACTATATATATATATATATATATATATACTATATATTTCTTGATTGGGCACATTGACAGGGGTGGCACTATCCCACATTTTATTCTGTCTGACACTAGACACATTGTACCGAATATAGCTTATATTTGTGATGTGTAATCTTTTGGATGGTGATTCTTCTGTTTCTCCCCTGACCCCTCCATACCCCAGCTTTCTCTACCCACTATTTTCACAGTCTCTGTGATCAGTGTGTGCCCAATGGGCTGTAACACAATTTTGTCCAGTGCAGCTAAAATATGTAGAAGTGCATCATTATAGTAAGAAGAGGGCTAGAAGAAGAGGAGTGCTTCAATACAATCTATTTATCTGACCTACGTTGCAGGAAACTTGGCCTCAGAGACGTGAACACATTTGCATTAGGCAACCAACATTATGATTATCATCATGCCACAGATGGAACTGAAGTTGAGTCTGACTCATTGAAGCTCAAGCTCTGGGGGAATCATTTGTAGTAACAGCAGAGGGGGATCTGTGCCTGCTGGGGGGTGGGGCTTGCTACCCCAGGCGCCGAGGTTGAATTTTAATTGACAAAATATGTGCTGTGAAATCAGTTGGTTCCTATACAAATAAAAACAATATTATTATTATTATTATTATTATTATTTAATAAATATTCTTTGGACATTGTGTAGAAATAGGGATTGTGGCATTTGCAGTTGGGACTGCGCCTCTTAGCATGTAGAGCTGATTTCTAGTACTTCAAAGGCAGAATTATTCCAAACAACTAACCCTTAGTTAGAAAATAATTATGATGAGGTGTTTACCCCATATATACCCCATATATAATTCTTTTTTATTTTGTATAAGAAAATGTCTGTACATTTTTTTCCTCTAAGAAACTAACTTTATCTTATAATTATAATAATAATACTACTATTATATTTTAGCCAGAATCCTGCTTCACGCTGATGAGGGGCAACACCCAGAAACAGCTGTCTGTGGATGGATACCTGACCTTGGTTTTTCCCTTATCATTACAATAACTTATAGGGCCACATAATATGATAGTTTTGGTGGTTTCCCTACAGGAGCCATCCCTTGGCTGGGCCCTCCCATTATGTGACTGTGTTCTGCTCATTTGCGGGATGTACATGGCTTTTGTGCAGGACTCAAAAGCGTAGTCAACCATGCTTTTGAGTCTTGCACAAAAGCCTTGTACGTCCACAAATGAGGAGAACACAGTAACATAATGACTTCGTCCTGCTCATTTCAGTCAATGTGGCCGTCGGCCACACGTCGGGCTGCACGTCAGCCTCCTTTTTTCACTGATTCCTGACGTGCAGCCCGACATGTGGAGAAAAACGCGATGTGAACATACCCTTACATATGTCAGATGCAAAACTAACCACAACTGATGTAACAACTGATGCCAAAAAGGCATCAGTTGTCATCAGGTTTTCTATCTGTTTTTTCGATAAAAACCATCAGTTGGCATCAGATGCAATCAGTTGCCATAAGTTTATACATCAATTGTGATCAGTTTTTTCTAAACATACGGGGCTATCTATTTTTTAGGGGTCAGCAGCACAGGAGTAGATGGCCCCCTGTGAGGTGTACCCCTAAAGTAGATGGTCTACTTTAGGGGTACACTCCACAGGGGGCCATCTACTATAAGGTCCCCTGCTACAGGCAGCATCATCGCAGGTGAACTACTATAGGGGGGAGGGGGTGACAACTTCGAGCCCTTTATATGGGGACATCTATAGGGTCAGCTGCTACAAAAGGCAGCATCCGAGCCATAACAGCAGGTGAACTACTATGGGGGTGGGGGGGCAACTCACATTGGAGCTCGCTACTGGGGGCAGCAGAACACTGGGACATCTCCTATAGAGTGTGCCCCTCCTGTCAGGGGCCACTGTGCTGCAGGGCTGGGGTCACATGGGTTAATGAAGGGGCTGAGGACACCTTTACTTGGAGCGCCGGAGGAAAAAGCCGGACGCTGCATAAATGCATGCATCGGCAACGGCAGGGCCTCCGTCACTCCATAGACTTCAATGGATGCGGCCACCGCATCACCGGACCGGCGGTGCGTTAGGACGCTGCAGGATCTGTTCTGCCGCACCGCCGGTCCTGCGATACAGCGGGCACTAATTGCACGCCGCATGTTTTAAATGGTCCCATTGAAATCAATGGCATCAGTTTGAAGATATGTTTTTCTCCGGCGCTTTTCTCCTGCACCGGAGGGAAACGCTGCAGCACCGCCGGATATATGTAAACCCGGCCTTACTTTGTTGAATCAACATGCATCAGAACTGGTGTAAAATGTTAAATTTACTTGAAGATTTAAAGGCAAAGGAGCTCATTATGTTGTAAATTTGTGATTACACTAGTTTCTGTGTACACGGGTGAGAGCCACAATAAATCTGCAACAAAATCCGCATGTAACTCCTGGAGTTTGTGCTGTGCGTTTGTGACAGATCTGCATGAAAAAAATTCTGATGGGTGTGGAATCACACTAACAGGGTGTATTCAGTCTGAGTGCCTAAGGCAGCACTAGCTGAAAACATGACCCTGATGCCAGAGGAAAACTAGGCCAAATGGCAAGATGGCATGATATATATATATATCCAACCTAACACTCTGTATTGCCAATATAAACAATAGTTTAAAAACGTTAACTTTTGTAGATTAGAGGGGGAATATTTTACAAAGCACGGATTCAACTCACTTGGCAACCAGGTAACACTTAGATTATTTCAAATAATGTAGAAAAAAAAGTTCTCTTTAGTAAGTCTTTGTAGTCTACTACTGCATAAAGAAAAAGCCTTGTTAAATGGAATGTATCACCTAGATTCCTTTTTATTGATTAGAACCAGATACTGAAATATGTTCCTTTTTCTATTCTGTTTCTTTCTTTTGACAATCTCTGTTATTGTTTTTATTAAAAATTTTTGTGCATTTTTATAGGTTGCCATCTTGCCTGAGCTGTTTAACCCCTAGACAACCTAAGGCGTACAGGTACGCCCTGGCCACCGGTCACCAGACTTGCTAATGTGCTATGAAGTGTGCTCAGGAGCAGTGCGCACTTCATGGTAGGTGGGGGCCGGCTGCAATCAGCATCTGGGCCCTCACCGTTAATGACAGAATGTACTCATCTTGCTGCAGCCTGTCATTAACCCCTTAAACATATTATATACAGTAGTGTACATAATTGTCATATCTATTAAAATATAACAATAGTGATCCTGCACAGTGAACGGCGAAAACAAAATGAAGGAAAAACGTGCAAGAATTGCTAATCTTTTGTTACATTGTAAATAAAAAAAAGTAGTAAAAAGTGATCAAAACAACTATGGTATTTAATAAAAATCATGGTGCAAAAAACGACACCCCATACTGGCCCTTAGGTAAAAAACTAAACCTGTTATAAGAGTCACACTAGGGCCAAGTTGCATTTAAAAGAAAAAAAAATCATAGATATCGTTGTACTCGGATTGACCTATAGGTATCATGTGACTTTTACTGTATAGTGCATTATGTAGACACTTCTAATTTCACCAATTTATATTTTCATAAATAATATTTTGGGGTTTCATCATACATGTTATGGTAGAATGAAAGATGTCATTACAAAGTACACCTATTCCTGAAATAAAAATGCACTTACATGGCCCTGTAGATAGAAAAATTAAAGTGCTAGAGCTCTTAGAAGGGGGGGTGGGGTGGGGGGGGAGAGTAAAGCACAAAATTGAAAATTGGCACAGTCATATGGGTCATTTTGGGCTTGGTCATTGAAGGGTTAAACAGCATTTAGAGATATGATTTACAGTAAACCCCATAGACATAGATAACAACAATCCCATTGACATGGATTGGAAACATTACTGGGCATATTATTTAACTTTTGAAGAGGTCATTCCACAGGGAGGGGGAGGCTTCAGCTTTTGTGTTATCAATCTACTGGTGTCTTTCACTGTAAGACCATGTTCACACATGGCAAAACAACGTCCCTTGTTTGGTACAGCCGTGTCAAACAACGGACGTTATTTCTGATGTTCACCCAGCTAGAACATCACTTCATTTTAATTGGAACACCCGAATGTGCCCGCACGCCAATTAGCCATAGCACACAATGTAAAGTACAGCCGGGAGCCATGCTTTAAATTGTCACACTGTCAGTTTTGTGCGGCCGCTGTTCACTGAATGGTGGCCACACAAAATAGACAAGTCAATTTTTTGTGCGGCCACATAGAACACCGGACTTAGTGTATACTTCAATGAAATCAAGCACTGTTAGTTAACAATGACCGTTGTTCCAAAGTTGAAGCAACAGCCGTTGTTTAACTAAACCATACATCATTTTTTTTTTAATAAAGGCAGCTTGAAAACATTTTCTACAACAGTAAGGGGACATTCACATGTTCTGTGATTTCTATCCATGCATGGAAGATGTGCTAGGGACCGGAATGTGGAACTCTTGGCATCATGATTCATGATGATGCTGAGAGCTCCGAAACAGTTTAAATCATCACCCTACTGTACTGACATGCTGTGTTAGTATAGCAGTGCTAAGATTTCAACTGTTTGGAGCTCCCAGCATCATAGTGAATCACAATGCCAGGAACTCTGAATTCCGTTCTGTAACACGTCGCCTGTATTTATGGACCGCGCACGGAATGTGTGAATGCCCCCTTAGTATGGTATGATACATCCTGTTCTGATGCTGTTTTTATTTTATTTTTAATCCAAAATCCTGCATTTATTAACCTCCTCCCCAACAGTTGTATTTAGATGAATACTGAGTGGTGTCATCCACATAGGAGTTTTCATGCAAGAAAGAAAAAAAAAATGTTAACTTCTGTCTTTATTTATTGAAGACTTTCTGTTTATTATATACAATATGTTCATTCACAGAGCAGCCCACATCTGGGCAGCTTCCTCCATATATTCTAAGTTACTCTCTGACCATTATTACTGCAGTGAACAATAAAAAGAGCTGCAGCTAAATCCCAGCTCCTGTGGTGTAATGATAACTGCGAGTAGAGAGAGAATGGAAAGTGATGGGAGAGCATGGGAGCTGCATCTTAGGTACTGCGGCTTATACTGTAGCTACAAACCTGCTGTACAGATAGAGAAAGGCCTGATCATTGCTACAGTAAATCTAGCTGCAACCTCAGTTCTGTGAATAATATGTATTTAAAACAATCTATCAAATTATATCTGGCAAGATCTCCGCGAGCGGGATTTAGAGGAATTCTCCCCCTCTCTCTATCTATAGATAACTGTGTTTTACCCTGAATATTCATTTCTGGACCAAAGCAGTACTGTTTACGTATATGTAGGACAGCAGAGTGACTTGGTGGACTAAAGCTACTGGTGGTAATGGTAATGTTAGTGACTTTAAGGGTAGGGTCTCAGATTGTAGATTAAAGGAGAAGTCTGTGAAATTGAAAAAGGGAGGAAGGCGGGGGGGGGGGGGGGTGCAGAAAAATAATAAACAAGGTATTCTTTCCCATCTCCATGCAACTTAGCGCCTCTCCCGTGTCCTGTTGACGTCACATACCCGGGTGATCGATTGCAGGGCGTAACTATAAAAGGCTAGCCCCCATAGCAAGCTTTTGATTGGGCCCCCTTCCTGGTTGACCATTAAGCCGTCAAGGGAAGTCAGATCTGCATAACTGTGGGCACTGGTCAGGAGCACTTTCAGTTAAAGGGACATTTGCAGATCCCTGGAGGCCTGCTCAGCCAATCAGTGATTGGGCTGGACACAGTTGCGGTTGGAAGAGGAGTGCATGTGACATAGCCCAGATTCCAGCCGAAAATGAAATTCCAGTGGCCGTCAGCCGGACCTGGGAGCAGCGCTATAGAGGCATGAGGACAGGAGAGTGTACGTTGCTTATTATTTTCCTGCGCCCCCCTGCCTTCCTCCCTTTTTTCTTTAAAAAAAAATTGCTGTGGTTTTACTGTGTGGTTTTTATCTACACATTTGTTTTAACTTTGAGAGGTTTTGTTCACACGTTTTTTCAGCTCCATTTAAAATAACGTCCATCATTTTGAGTCTAAAATTACGGACGTCACTTAGCTGTCTGGCCTCCCCTTGAAATGCAGTGCAATGATTGCTGTTGGTAGATTATTTTAGTTTGGGGTTACTAATTGGCCTTTGGGCACGGCTTAATTGAAAGTCCATTGAATTTAACAGTAAAAACGGAGAAAGAACGATGACAAAAGAAAATCTCTGCATGAACAACTAATAAAAAACGTTCACTGTTTGCAAAAGACGTCTGAAAATAAAGTTCATTGACATATGCTGTAAAAACATACATTGTGTGCATTGGACGTATTGCCATTGCAGCCAGTTAAATCGCGGCAATAACGGATGTTTATTTAAATATCAAAATATCTAATTTTTTGACGCTGTGTGAACATAGCCAGACACAATTTTTTTTTTACTTTATGGGGCACATTTATCCTTCTCTTTGCCCCATTATTTTGACTAGTTTGATGTTTTCGCACACACTGTAAAATTTTAAGCAACATTTATCAAGGTGTTTGGCCTATCTTTTAACAGTTTATGCCAGCTGCAGTTTTCTTTTTTTTTTTTTGATCAGAGGGGGCATGGTTTTATGTTAGCTACTTTATTAGACACATTTATAATGTGTGATTTATTAGTTTTTGTGCGAAAAAAAGCACAGCAGTGCTCCACTACTACATTGGCATAATTTTTCAAGCCAAAAAAAAAATTGCAAAAAATGTGCAAGATTCTCTAAGGCTTGTGAGCCAAATGATAAACTTTAAACAACATCTGTGACTCTGGGTGCAGCACAGAAAAATGCGCAAGCACCAAAAACGATTGCGCAGGTAATAAATGTGCCCCTATTTTTAACTTTACGTTTCAAACAGATAGCTCATAACAGCATGCTAACATAATTTGCTATGTGCAACGCCTACATATCTGATCTACATTGGTTTCCAGTAGAGATGAGCGAACCTGGAGCATGCTCGAGTCCATCCGAACCCGAACTTTCGGCATTTGATTAGCGGTGGCTGCTGAAGTTGGATAAAGCCCTAAGGCTATGTGGAAAACATGGATACAGTTATTGGCTGTATCTGTGTTTTCCAGACAACCTTAGAGCTTTATCCAAGTTCAGCAGCCCCAGCTAATTAAATACCGAATGTTCGGGTTCGGATGTACTAGAACCCGAACCTGGTTCGCTCATCTCTAGTTTCCAGACATTAGGCCTAGCCTGTGTACTTAGTATGAGAGGGACTAAATTCCCCCATTCCTCCTCAGCAACATGTCACGGGGAGGATTGTTACTCAGAATTCAGGAATGCCTGCTGCTGTCCCATACAAATGTATGGCGGGTTGGAGTTCGTTGAGCATGCCTTATGGGGATATATTACAAATGTTGTTTATTTAATTGTTTTAACAGTCAGGATACAACTTTAAGGACTCTTTGTAATCAATACAATAAAGAGGCTGTGAAATTCCTGAAAAGGGGCTGAAAACTGTCTTTTTAGATGTCGAAAATCTCTAATGTATTGCCAGCTAGTGTTAAAGCATTGGGGATCCCCTTTAGGCTACATGAAAAAAAAAATCAGCGGCCTTTAATTCTGCTTTGTAAACACTTCACCTTGTATTATTTTCTAAATGTTTCTGTCTGTAACAATGTTTTCTTATTAGCGTTTAGTATTTTTGCATAAAAAGCTTTAAAAATTCAAATGAATTGCTGCTTATTGGTAAACAGTCAAGACAAACAAAAATGGCTGAAGAGCTGGTGCATTTCCCTGGGCTCTGATTAGTAATCTGCGCAGTGATTTGTAATCACTTCCTGTTATATTAACTCTAGTAGAGCGCAAGAAAGGAAAATGAGAGGCAGCAAGGAATTCTTTTATCTTGTGTCTTGCCTACCTTGACCTACAAGTACCAGTTTGGTATGAACTCCCCCTAATGGCTGCTATGGGAATTGCATGTCACAGTGAATAGCTTTGTGACAAGATGTGTAGCCTTGGGCTCCAGAAAGCACATTTCAGCTGAAATTAAACCACATACCCCAAACACATAGGCAATAAAATCAACAGAGTCCTCCATAATCTCTGTAGTTTACCAACAATATAGAATATATGAAAAACGCAAGCATGACAGCAGACTAGAAAAGCCAGGAGCATTTTTCTTTTCTTCAGCCTCTGTCTGTGTGTGTGTGTGTACAGTCTCTCTCTCTCTCTCTCTCTCTCTCTCTCTCTCTCTCTCTCTTTTAAAATGAGACATATAATCATATGTTAAACTTGTTACTGGCAAAAATTCAAAAAAATTCCAAGCATTGTTCACTGCATTTATTGTAATATCATGTTTGCTGTTATTTTGGAATTTAACCCCTTGGTGCCATGCATTTCTGACATATGGTGCTGGGAATGCATCCCTGTGCTGTAATGGCCAGGAGCAGAGAGAACGCTGATCCTTGATGTTTAACCATCTAGATGCCACTGTCACCACTGCCTGTTCTGTGATGAAATCATGGAGTGTCAGTGGGTTGTCATGGCAGATGGAAGCTAATAAAGGCCCTAGGTATGCCACCGTGGTACTCCTGATAGGGCTTGCTATTCACTGCAGTAAGACAGTATTGCAGCATAGTATGCAAATGATCAAGTGAGGGCATAGTACAGTCCCTAGTGGGGCTAAAGAGAGAGGTTCATTGTTTTTTTAAGCTCAAAAAACTTTTCCCATTCATTATGTAAAAAATAAACATGATGGGTATAAACATGTCTGTAATGAATAGCATGCCATTATCCCACATGGTGAATGATGTAACAAATAAAATAATGCAAGAATTGCTGTTTGTTAATTCCCTTTACACCTCCCCTAAAATGTATAGAGAAAGTGATAAGAAAGCTAATTGCACCCCAAAATGGTACCAATAAAAATATTAATAAAATCAATAAAATAATAATGTTCTGGATCTCAGACTGTAACAAGACAAAGCTATTTGTATCAGCCCTCATATGGTTGTGTCAGATAACAAATAAACAAGCTATGGTACTTGGAAGGCACACCACCAAAACTGCCTATGGCACCAAGGGGTTAATTATTTTCTTCCAATATAATATAATATATATATATATATATATATATATATATATATATATATATATATATATATATATTAGATAGATAATTGAGTGGATACATAGAGGTTAATAGTTATTAACTGTAATGTTTGGGACTGTGGTATTCCAGCCACATTTACAGTTCAGAGATTATTTAATATAGGGTACACTATCTTCTATCATAAGAATATATATATATATATATATATATATATATATATATATATATATATATATATCAGAAGAATGGAATACTCCACTCTAGTAGCTGACGTCTTATCCACTGCTAGTTGAAAGCAAGGATTTGTAACCAGACTCTTGTCTTAGTACTTTGCTGTTGTTTAGTATCCTACATTATTGAGAATCATTAGAATACTCCTTAGTATTATTATTGAAGCAATTCTATAGTTTACCTGCAGTTATAGCATTTCATGTATGGATGTGACTGTAGTTAGTGACAGTGAACTTTGATCTCATTCCCGAGCCTGTGGCTTCAGTATAGATCACTGGGGAAGTACCCACGCGTGTGCCACTCATTGATCACTCAGTAGCTGCACAGGGAGAGTTGCTACTATCGGGACATTACTATGTCAGGTGTCTGAGAG